>NC_067478.1:75792651-76004724 GCF_947179515.1 Apodemus sylvaticus | reverse complement strand
TATATATATATATATATATATATATATATATATATATAATGAATATATATAAATTCATTTTTAAAAGGTCAACTTACATTACTGACTTGAAAGGATTAACACAAGCCAAATAATAAACCTATTGGAAATGAAAGAGCAAGAAAGGGAAGAAAGCTGGCAGGGAGGCAATAAACTTATTTTATAATATTTATATTCTTAGACTGTTTTCAATCACGTACAAGGCTTGTCACACTGTGTATAACCACCTTTAACATAAAACTAATGCATCCAAGTCACCAAACTGACCCATAACAAAAACTTGAATCACTGTGTGGAAGGAAGGCGGTAATAAAGCGTAATTAGCCACCCCATCTTGCAGGGAAAGGAGAAACTATCATTAAGCTACAAGGTCACAAATACTCAAGAGTTTTCTGGAGAACCAAAAATAAAAATTGTGAATCTTTTTGTTTATAGTAAAAATTTTGTGTTTACAAAGCATCTGGTATATTGAGAGTTTAAAGACTACTTCGGAGGTGTCTAAAGGGAGTTTTAAACAGTCCATGTAATATGACTAAGATAAAAGAAAGCAAAAAACAACATATAAGACTACATTTAAACATCTAAATATAGACTAATGATAAAATAAGAGTTTTTTTGCTGTGTTATTCAGTAAATAAAACAATACAAATATTACTTTAAATAATAGGAGAAAAAATACAAAGACATTATTAGAGCAATTGACACAGTGTTGTTAAAAAAAAAAAAAAAAAAAAAAAAAAAAAACTTCTCCCAAAAATATAGCTGGAAAATAGCTAGCTTTAAGTCCTTAAATTTTTTGGATCTATACTTGTCTGGAATCTAGGAAGATCTCTAAAAATAAACTAGTTAGGAAACCACAAGTAAGTTACTAGCACATTTTTTACTGACTGGTAAAGGAAAAGAGGATTGACATCTGTAAGTTTACCTGGTACATAACCTGTAAAACTAATGAGGGGGGAAAACAACTCAGAGATATGATAGGGTGATAAGAGAAATGTACCTATCAAAGATTCCATCACAGAGCTCCCAAACAAGAGAAAAGTAAGACTTACCCCCTAATAATAAATTAACCAAACTATTTATTAAACGGACAATATCAGAAATGTATAATTACACCTATTTAGTGTTTTTAGAGCTTGTATCTGAGGGTTCCCCATTGTCTCATGTACAAAAGCTTGGTTTCCTAACCTGTGGTGCTATTACTGAAAGGTAGGGCCTAGGAGAGAGAAGTTTGGTCATTGGGACATGCTCTCAAAAGGATATAAAAAATTAATCTATTCTTTTCTTTAACTACTGCCCAGCTGCAGGGAGGCAAAGAGCCTCTTTGTCAGCTCCTGCCACCCTGAGCCAAATCCACAGCAACAGGACCAAGTGAAGCTCCTAACCCTGGAGCCTAGGCAAACAGGCCTACTTCCTTAACTTGATTCTCTCAGGTATTTTGTCACAGGAAATAACACAAGTATCACTGAGTAAATTATTAGATTCAATCCATCATGAGAAGGGAAGCTCAATGGTAGAATGTGTGCCTGGTGGATAAAAGGCCCTGACTGTCCCCAACTGCAAAAGCAAAACTATCTTGTGCTCTGGTATTGTCGTTAAGAAACCGCTAAGGTATTTGTGATTTATAATTCATGCTATCTCCATGCACAAAACATGGAGACCAAACAAATGTTGAAAGCAATATATGACCCAGAGCATATAACACTTTTCAGTTGTGCTAGGGCAGTGCCTGAGGCCAGTACATATGGATCACACATAAGAAAATAAAGAAAGCAAGTACCATCTGGAAATTCATTTGGCCTCTCCAATCTGAATGCCAACATTTAATCCCTCTACCAAAACAGTGAAGCATACCTACCTTATTGCAGAGGGTAGCTAAACAACAGGATCATGACAAGTCAAACTGCCTGAGAAACTTGGAGGCTGGTATAGCCCTGAGCCACTTGGGCTATTCCAGTGTTTTCTCTGTAGAAACAGAATACCTCTTTTCCTACAGCTGTTCTGGGCACCTACTCACTAGCTCTGCATGAACACTGGAACGGTACAGGTGCTATTCTGAATCTTCACACTCACCAGCAACTGCAAGACAGTCTGGGGAGAGCTACAGAACTGAACTCTTCTGAATCCTTCTGAGTTTACAACCCCTAAAAGGGGTCTGCCCTAATGATAGAAAAAGGACCAGAAGTTCTAAAACCAGGATTAGAACTACCCACAATCTTTCAAATGCTGTGACCCACTAGTAGCTCTGGTTTCTACAAAGATCAGCATTTTGACACAATGACTCACTATGCTATCAGCAGAGACAAAAACCTCACATGCAATAGGAGCTTAGAAAATAGTTGTGTCAAGAGACAACCATTATAGTCCAAAGGCAGGGGCGGGGAGAGGGGAGAAAATAAATCAGCCAGTCTTTCCCTTTAAAACAAAATCCAGATTCCCCTGGGAAGCCACACCCACAACCCTGCAGGCAGATAAGGTACCTGCAGATCTTCACCTACTTCTTTTTCCCTTCAAATCCAATTCCCCAGTATTGCTGCAAACTCTGCAGCAGATCATCTCCTGCAGGCTCCCTTTCCTCTCTGCCCCACCTCTGGCAAATCATGCACATCTTCTCCTCCAACCTTTCTTCCTATTCATCCCCTTGCCTTAATCCCCCAATACAGCAATCATTCTCTAGTAACCCTCTGGTAAACTCTGCTGGGAAAGCGAATGGGCTAGGGGGCAGGTAGGAGAGTTTCAGATCTTCATTCTCCATCCTCTTCTTCAAATCCAACATCCAGTCCTATCCCCAGCACCTTAGTAGTATGCCTGCTGTGGCCTCTTTTCACTCTATTCCCATTCCTAAGCAACTTAGCAAATCCTGAAAGACCCTGCTTTATCCTCATGTGAACACCCTAAGCTCCTCCTCCAGACCCCATTTCTTTCTTTTAATTTTTTTATTATTAGATATGTTCTTTATTTACATTTCAAATGATTTCCCCTTTCCTCCCATAAGCCATCTCCCCTCCCCCTGTTCCTCAATAAACTACCTCCTGCTTCCCTGTCCCAGTATTCCCCTACACTGTTGCATTGAGCCTTTCCAGGACCAGGGGCCTCTGCTCCCGTTGATGTCCAACAAGGCCATCCTCTGCTGCCTATGCATCTGAAGCCATGGGTAATACCATGTGTACTATCTGGTTGACATCAGACCCCATTTCTAAGTGTCAGTTCCCAATACCTAGAAACACATTTCACCTGGAACCCTCAATGGCCACACCTAGCAGGATACCAGTTGAGAAGAGGTTTTAAAACAAGTAGTTTGGGTCTGAAAATGTAGCTCTGTTGTATAGCACTTACCTAGCATGTATAATAATAACTGCCTGGCTTTGAACTCTTGCACATTTTGAAAACCTGTGTTCCCACTGCTACAATAATAGTAGTAGTGCCCATTTCATAGCACTGTTTGGGAGAATTAATGAGGCAATGCACATGTAATGCAACCTCTAACTATACCAACAAGTGGCAGAGAGCTGTGCTGCCAATGCAGAACTTCTTTGTTTTATTTACTTATAAGACTGCTAAAGAAAAGTTGATAAAACAAAAAGGTTGCAATTTATTTTAAGTTCTAGAAAAGTCAAGGAAAAGAGTACTGTCTTTCCTCTGTGACTATGACAAATACAGAAAGGAAAGTACTAGAAAAAGAGATGGGTGGAATATAATAAGGCATTTTTTATAAGGAATATAATAAGGTCCCATTTTTTACCATCAGTATGTTTTGGATGTCTAATCACAATGAGTGTTTTTACAGGTTAAATCAATGGCATCTCTGAGTTACACAACTAGGGTGATACTATAACCTAGGTTTGCGCAGAGCGCAAAGTGTTTATTCTCAAAGGTGCTATTTGCATGTTCTTTATGGTCCGAAACGAGAATGGAAATTAACCACAATATGTAGCATCTTTTCTATGGGGTGGGAAGCCCAACAGTAAAGACTGCCTAAAGGCAGCAATTTCTGTCTGTGCGCAGTAACACCGTTTCCTTTCCTGGCCCCTGTCATCTCATTTGGCTTTACTCATCTCCAAATGGCACTAGTACATCTCCAAAGTTATACCTTCTCATAGACAGCTGCAAGTAATTCTGGAAACTAATGTTTTTCACAGTAAAATCAAGTAAATTAGACAGACAATGCTTCCTTCACTGCAACACTTAATACTTGCTGGGTTCCAGCCTGTGTGGCGTAGACTGAAAAGTGAACAGAGATTCCCACGATAGGGTAAGTCAAACAACAACACCCAGGTATACAGTTATATATCTTCGGATAGGGACAAATAAGGAGGAGAAAAAATTTAGGTAAGAGTACAAGGGAAGATGAGGTTAGAATTCTACTAACAGGTGATTAGGAAAGCTCACTAGGAAAGTGGCATTTTTAGCAGAAATCCAAAGGTATTAAGGGAGCACCTGACATAGCAATTTGGCAGTACACCAGGGCACGGGCCAGATTTCCTTGTTGTTCATGAAAAGTAATCACAAAACCTGACATTAAAGTTAATTTATTGGCAAAACAGGGAAATAAAATCTGAACTAGATTTAAAACTTTGCAGCTATTACTACAATTAAGCTTTAGAAGTCCTTTAAGAGTTGGGATTTGAACAGAAGGGTAATACAATGCAACTTACTTGTAATTGTTTGTTCTCGCTACTATATTAAAGGAAAAGACACAGAGTAGAAATGCTATGAATAGAAGAAAGGGTTTTTAAACATTGACAACATAGGATTAGAGATGATGGTGACTTGGAACACATTGATAGTAAAAAAGATATTGAAAATTGGACTGTATATATAAATTTTAATGTTTTATTTTTAGATAATTTTGATTTATAAGAACTTTGCAGAAACATAACTACCATACACCTCTTAAGTAGATCTTTCTTACATGTCCCTTTGAGTCTGAGTTACCTCACTCAGGATATTTCTAGTTCCATCCATTTGCCTGCAAAATTCATGAACAGTATTCCATTATACAACTAAACCCCATTTTCTGTATCCATATTTCAGCTGAGGGACATCTGGGCTGTGTTCAGCTTCTGACTATTATGAATATGGCTGCTATGAACATAGTGAAACACGTGTCCTTGTGTATGGTAGAGCATCCTTTGGGTCTATGCCCAGAAATGATATTGCTGGGTCTTCACATATAACTATTTCTAATTTTTTGAGGAACTGCCAGATTGATTTGTATGGTATGTACTCACTGATAAATGGGTATTAGCCAAAAAGCACAGGATACCCATGATACAACCCACAGACCATAAGAAGTTTAACAAGAAGAGGCCCAAGTGAGAATGCTTCAATCCACTTAGAAGGAAGAACAAAATAATTGCAGGAAGCAGAGGGAGGGAGGAAGCTGGGTGGAAGAGGGGAGAGGGAAGGGAAAGGGGGGCAGGATCAGGTATGGAGAGAAGCCCATGGGGACTTGAATGGAAATATGTAGCTGTAGGGGTGGGGTTAAGGTGAACCTCTAGAAAGTCCCAGAGACCTGGGATGTGAGAGAACACAATGGGGATGACCTTAGCCAAAATGTGGAGAACAAACCTGAAGGAATCACCTCCAGTAGATAGAGAGCTCCCAATGAAGGAGTGGGGTCACCAAACTACTTTCAATTTTTTTGACCCAGAATTTTTCCTATCTAAAAGAAATTCAGGGACAAAAATGAAGCAGAGATTAAAGGAAAGGCCATCCAGTAACCAGCCCATGGGCAGGCACCAAACCCTGTTGATACCATGTTGTGCTTACAGACAGGAGCCCAGCATGACTGTCTTCCAAGAGACTCTACCAGCAGCTGACTGAGACAGATGCAGATAATCACAGCCAACCATTAGCCTAAGGTTGGAGACCTCTATGGAAGGGTTAGGGAAAGGATTGAAGGAACTGATTGCAACCCCATAGGAAGGCCAACAATATTATCTAACCCGGACCCACGGGAGCTCCCAGAGACTAAGGCACCAACCAAAAAGCATACATGGGCTGGTCCGTGGCCCCAGCAGATATGTAGTAGAGGACTTCCTTGTCTGGCCTCAGTGGGATAGAATGTGCCTAATCCTGTAGAGACTTGATGCCCCAGGGAAGTGGAAAGCACGCTTTCAGAACCAAAGGGAAGAGGGAATGAGGTAAAGTACTCTTAGAGGGAGGACTGGGAAGGGGGGCAACATTTAGAAAGTAAATAAAGCAATTAAAAAAAAAAGTATAAAAAAGCTCTAACCAGGATATGTCACTATTAATTAATAATAACTTCAGACATCTGAGCTATAGCAAGTTTCCCATTTTTAAGGTAAAGTAAAAAGCATTTTCTGATAAGCTCTGGAAGAATATGAACAAAAAGTCAATAGTATTTCTAAGATTCTGCTCAGCTAATGGAAAGATAGGTATATCTTTTCCTGGGATAAGGAACATCATGGCAATAACATATTTGGAGTACAAAGAAATGAACCTTGTATTTAAATATATTGAGACTCTCACTTAAAACCACAAATAGAGATGTCAAATAGGCAACTGCCTATTTATAATTGTCAAAGAAATCTAGCCAGATGGGTCCAACAGGTGGCCCAGAGGCCAGAGGGACCCTGTGGTAGCTATGATTCTACCTCAACATATTCATACATGACAATGTCATATCACAGTTTTGAAATGTAGGGTACCCTGTTAGATATGTACTTATTAGTTTGGATAATTTACTAAAATAGAATTATGAGAATTTGACAATTATATAAGTATACAAACACTAAAAATTATTCCCAGTTTTCTAGGCAAAAGAACACATAAATGATTATAGAAATTCTTGAATTTCAGCCTTCTAATATATATCCACATTTTACCAGAATTCTCTACAAATGGAAGTAAAAATATTAATTGTCAAAATTACCTGTAAAAATATTAACAGGTTTAGCATACTTCATTAAAAAGCATAATTTTAGAAACTAGAATAACTACAATTTTTTTCTTAATACAAAAAAATCTTTTGGCAAAATTACAGAATATCAAGCAAGAACAAAATTGAGATTTTTGTAATCTATAAATACATTTAAAAACACATTTTTTTAATGATATCCATAGTGATGGCTCACAGTCTGTTCACATTTAGGGCAAGGTTTATACATTAAGTGACCTTCAGAAGGGTACCAGACCCTACTCCCCAAACAAATACTAATAAAAATTTTCTCAGTAAAAATGTGATGAAATATGTCAAATGGGAAGGTTCAAGAACATCAAATATATGTTATTCTAAGAGATTCCTCTGACATTTAAATATTAGTATTTTCAGATTTGAACATTAAAAATGAAAAAATGCTTCCCCAACTGACCTCCTTCATTGGAAAGAACTGCACTGGGAAAGTGTCTCTCACTATTTCATGTTCACATGGACATAAACTCCAGGAAACCATACCACACTTGGGTATATAACCCAAGGGATCCAGGGCAAGGCACAACAGAGATAATTATGAAATCTATGTTTATTTAAGCATGATTCTTTGACAACCAAGTTACGGGATTAATCTAAATACCTATTAATAAATGACTAGATAAAGAAAATGCGATATAAATAATATAAGTTTATCCAGCCACAAAGTATAAAATTATGCCACCTGCAAAAATGAATGAAACTAAAGATCATCATGTCAAGTAAAATAAGCCAGGCTCAGAAAGGCAAATTTGTTTCATTACACTGTGAATTACTCAAGAACAGGTTTAATTTTACCTTGCCATTATCAGGACACTTTAAGACCCGAAAAGCAAAAAGGCAAATCCTTTTAGGATCTTTCCACCTCTTGGTATCTAGTAGCCTCTAATATTCATCAAACTATTTAGCTGGCTCTCCTGTTTCCTTTTTGCATGCCAGTAAAATCTGATATATTCTATATTCTCAAAAACATGTTCTCTAAAAACTCTTATAAAGTCAAAAAGTGCCCTGACATGACTACAGATCTCTTCTACATTCTAACTACTGCTGTAAATGCTATATAGAATAAACCCACACACCTGCAAATGTTATATAGAAAAGTTTGAAAGAACATAAAACTGACAGTGAATATTTTATTACCTAGTAGATAAGAAAGGAACTGGAATTGTAAACCTGAAAGGGAAGCTCTAAGACATCTGTCTAGTCCAGAACACCTGAGTCATAGTAGATCTATTCAATGCCATACACTAGAGACCAGAATCTCATACCATTAGATATACTAGGTTAGTATCGGTTTTGTGTAAAGTACCAAGGGCTTTAAAAAAAAAAAAAAAAAAGTGTGTTGCTGAGTAAAACGAGATGCTGGCAAGCACTCCAAAATACAACTGGGGATGCTGAGTATATCAAGTGGATATACTTACTCTCACATAAACAATCTCCTATAAAAGCATGAGTTGAATCAAAAAGGGATTCCTTACCTCAGGACTTTAAAGTACCTCAGGTTTTAATATAAAGAATTTATAAAGAAGGAAATTTTACTTAGATCTCTGGCTCTTAGCAGGGTGGTTCTAGTACCTTAATTATGCATACTGTATAAATGCATACAAATACACCTTCCAACCAAATATTTAGATGGGAGGGACAAAGGAAGGAAGGTGCTCAATGTCTATAGTTGAAGCACCTTTCAGATATTTAGTAGTAACATACTCCAGGTTTCACTAATCCTAGTTATCTCAGAGTAAGTTCATCTTAAAGGATACATAAAATAATGCTGATAGCAATAATTTGCATCTTTAAAAGTGATCACAGCTTACTACACAGATGTATAATCCTCCTAAGAGTCCTGGAAGACTGACAATGCAGGCTACATCGCTGCTGTTATTACAGAAGAGGAAACTAGAGTTAAGATAGGTCCTGGGCCACAAAACTTATGGGCCAAAAATGAACTTCCAAACCTCGTGTTCTTCTGAGAGTAACACAGGAGAACTCAGGAGAACAATTACTGATTAAGGAAGGCCCATAACCTATATCAGATAATTACAATGGAGAAGAAATCACAGCATGGATGTTTTCATCCATTCTAATGTTTCCACCTTTGCTTAGGGAATATTTGTTTTCTTCCTTCATTTTGTTTTTCTCAAAGGAGCACTACAAAACACCAAGTAACAGTTGTATAGACAAGAGCAAAACATTTAAGGGTAAGTGGACTTTAGGAAATAAAGGTTCAATAGTAGTCATATTTACAACTTATATACCAATCATGGTTTGTTTGTTTTTTAATTCAATGAGGCTGAAGTCTTCTTAGAATATACTTATTGGCCTCCAAAGACAGTTGAATTAATATAAACAAATGGATGAAATTGAACATGTTTATTTCCAATGTAAAAAAAATGTCTTTATGAAGTAAAAATGAAATGTGCCTGTATAAAGGGGAAAGTGATGCATACAAACCAAAATCAAGATGGGCAAAATAAACAATCAATACTAAATCTACCAGTAATCGTCTTCCAGTCCAAAACAGATAAGCACTGTGATTTTTAATAAGTCATGTACATACTGTTTTGTAGCATTTTATAAGCTACAGAACCACAAAAACTATTCATTTTCTTATTTGAGAGAAATGGATAAATTTTAGGAGGTGAATCACTACACTTCTTGGAACATGAGGATCTTAACATCATGTATTTGAAGAATATAAATTATTAACTTTCAGACCTTTCATTTAAGCCCCTTTATAGGGGTTATATCTTATTACTTATCAAAGTTATTCATAATATCTTGTATTCAAGAATCTTCATACTTAAACCTCTGAGCTAACAGTATTTATAGAAATCTAACCTACCTCTTTATTTTCAATTAAAAATAAATCTTAACTAAAGTATGCTGTGTGTGGTAGTTATTCTTGATTATCACCATGAAAATGAATATCTGGGCATATTTATAAGAAATTCTCTAGATTAGGTTAACTGAAGGAAGAAAACCCACCTGAGTGTGGTACCATTCAATGAGCTAGGATCCAGGACTGAATAAAAAGGGAGAAACTAGGCTAAGTATGGACATTTCATCTGTTTCTTGACTGAAAAATACAATGTGAGCAGTTGTCTCCAGCTCCTGCTGCTGTGGCTTCCTTCCTCACAATGATGGACTGTACCCTCAAACCATGAGTCAAAATAAAAACGTCCTTCTTCCTAAAATAGCTCTTGTCAGGTTTTTCACCAAGGCAATGAGTATACTATACATTTAGTAACATGCAAAATTCACAAGCATGTGATAAGTGGTCACAACCATATATCCAACCCAATTAGGAATCAGAACTCAAGTTCCCTAGAAATCTCTCCCGTGCTCATCTTGCCTCTTCAGTAGCAATACCCCACCCCTAAAATCAGTCCTGTATCTTAACTTTAATCCAAAATGTTAGTTTTGCTTTGAGAAAGATTTTTACATAGAGTTATTATACACTAAGTCTCTATCTGTCTTATTTTGCTCAATTTGTATTTGTGAAATTTGTTTGTTACAGTAAATAGCAATAACACACACATATATATACAGTATTGCAATGTATGGCTGTACTACAATATATCTACTCTATAATTTGGTAATTTCTGATTTTTGATGATAACTGGTATTGCTAGGTGAAGAGATTTTGGCATAAGCATGTTACATACCTAGACCAAAAGAATGGCACACTGCCTAGCCAGGCAGTCACTACAGCACACTACCAACATTTCTCCAAAATGCTAGCATCAATAAGGAAAAGAAAAGCTCAGGGAACTAGAGTGATGGAGAAGAATTCACATGCATATAAATCTCCAATGGTTTAAAGAAGAACCAGAGATAAATCCAGAAATTCATTCTACTATTCCCTCTTAGACACCTACATACTGCCCAAGGCAATACGAGTAGGATTTATTAAACTAAAAATCTAATCTCAAGAGAAAAAACAAACTCCTAAATAAGGCCAAAAGACCTTTGTTGAACCTAAGACAAAAATCTGAGGAAGTTTTCATTTCACCAGTTAAATATGATCTGATCCAAGCCAGGTAAGTAGATATTCTGAGTCAAGCTACTTTCAGAAGCTGAATGGCTATAATGCTTCCACTTATTTCATAAACGTATTGCTTAAGGATAATCTTTATGAAAGCATTCTGAAAGACTAAAAGCACTCCAGATGATGCTGTAGAACTGTTGCACCAACACACCATAAAAATAACAAATTCAAGAATTGTCTTCAAGTAAAGAAATCTTTCAATCCTGTAATGTATCAATTAAAATAAAAACTGAAAAAGTCTTTCTACATGATATATTATAAATACCTGCCACTATCTTTTACCCAAAAATACAGCAAAGATAGATCACTTATTATTGGTAATAATAACAACAGTTTTTAGTTTCCAAGTATTTTTACCTGTAATTCATTAGAGGGCTAAAAAGGAAAAAAAACTAACAAACAAAAACCATGTCAGAGAGAAAATGCAAATTCTTCTTAGTGGTATTTTAGAGACACATGACTACTTGCAGGGAGAACTTTTTCAGTAACTAACTTTAGATTCTTTGGAGCATTAGTTTATGGTACTCTCCAGCAAAAGTCTTTATGGCTTAAAAGAAAGAAACAATAAAGCTTTGGAACTCTATATTCCACACATAACAAAACAAAAAATAAAAATGTATCCTCAAAAGTCTTCCTTATTCACAAAACCTACTGCCACTAACACAAGAGGTAGTAGATACCATAAATTCTTAAAAGTAGGAAATCACTTTGCCCTATCGCCCACCTCCAAAACCAAGAACACTTAAATCATCAATGCAAAGCTTGTTCTGTGAGCTGTGTTCATCCATCTGTTCTCATTTCCCATTGACTCCTTCCTCCATTCAAGACAAAACGCAGAATCCCGTCTAGGATTAAGGGCATTTGCAACCACATTTCTCTAATTGGGAAACTTATTGAACAGAGTACTCTTGAAGGAAAACAAAAACTAAACAAAAACTTTACATACAATACAGTAAAAGAGTTTTGTCATTTGGGGAAGCAGAAATACCTCATTCCAATATACTCACTTACTGATAATGATCCCCCTAAGTGAGACATTTGATTTCTAAGCGAACTGTTCTAGCATCTTGTACAATAAAAAATAAAAAGCAAAAAGGGAAACATAATAGAAAAACACATACGGAAAGATTACATTTTAGAGAAGTTTATCAGTTCATGAAAACTAGAAACTGCCAATCATATGTATAGTGGGAGTAAATTTAAATATACCAGGTCTGCTGGTTGGCTTTTGTCAACCTAATATATCTAGATATCTGCAAAGAAAGAAACTTCATTGAGGAAAATGCCTCTATAAGACTGGCCTGTCATCAAATTTGTGGTCTATTGTCTTGATTAATGACTGATATGAGAGGGCCCAGACCACTGGGTATAACCCCTGGATAGGTGGACCCAGGTTGCATAAGAAATCAAGTTGAGCAGGCCATTAGGAGTAAAACAGTAAGCAGTTACTTCATAACCTCTGTTTCAGTTTTTGTCTCCAGGTTCCTAACTTGAGTTTCTGCCCTGAGTTCCCTCTAAGTTCCCTACAACTCTAAGCTAAAATAAACCCTTTCCTCCACAAGTTGCTTTTGGTCAAGGTCTTTATCACAGCAATAGAAACCTAAGTAGAATGCCAACTCTTCTTTTTTATAGCATATGCTGGTGTTTGCATTTATTATAATGCTGGTCAGATTGTTTTCATGTTAATAGATTCCCTTGTGTAGCAGAGGCTTCTGGTGGTCACACTTAGCTTTGCAGTCTGTGGCTAGACAGGTTGACTCACCCTTCTAAAACTCCCCAGCTCATAATCCCTAGGGTGGCTACTGCTCAAGATGAGGGTGTTTCCCAACTGTGCTAGGAATGTAGGAAGCAACCACAACCACTGAGGTATGTAGAGACACAGGGCCTTTTTTCATACTTTCAAGACTCCCAAGCATTAATCGGCCTGCTGAAATAACACAGCACTGTGTCGCGACCATCCTTGCCAGCAAGGAATGACGCAACACAGGAAGATCTTCTTCAAGCAGTTTACCCAGGATCCCTGTACAAACTTCTTCTGACCCCAGAGAGAATAAGCCAAGCCCTTAAATACTAATAGCTAGCCAATCAGGCTTAGCCACATGGGCATTGCAGATAGGCTGTATCCATGCGGAAGGTGCAAGACTCAACAAGCTTCATCCAAATAAGGAGTTGTTTACAACGGGGAGCCCGCCAGCGGGAAGGCGGTGCACCATTTTAAGGGCGAGGTAGCAAACAGCTCCCTACAGCACAGTAGGTGTAAAACAGACAGCTGTAGCTTCAAGGTTTCCATGTTCTATAGCAATGAAAGACAGATGTGTGGCTGCATGGGTTTGAGTTGAGGCCCAGGTCCATCAAGTAAAGGATCCTATCAGTTGATGAAATGTGCTCCCAGAAAACAAGTATGGGAACGCTTTTCCCCAAAGTGTCTTCTGTCTGAGCTGAGCCTACTATTGCATGCACTCTCGTTCTTAGTAAATCTTTTTTTCTTGCCTCTTGCTTTTTCTTCCATAATATTATTCTCTACTCCTGCCCTTACTTTAACTTTGTTTGTCCTCTATTTCCCTCTTTTACTTGCCTTTACCTGCTGGGTAAACTATTCTTAAGACCATTATTATCAAAGTAAATTAAGCATCACAGCAATAAAACTAGAAAGATTTATGCCTATAGAATTTCAACCTCAAAATATATAAATTGTTTTAAATTTCCATATAATGTCACTTTCCAGTGTTTCAGTTCTAAGCTGTTCTTTTTGTTCCTTTATCAGCAATATTCTATTTCATCAGCAATATACTTGTGCTTAATAAATCCTCCTTCTTTTCAAAGTTATGGAAGCCCTGAAAGGTCTGAGGGTGTATCTCAAGTTTTTGCACTGTTGTTTCTTTCGTTATATAACTACAAAATTCCTTCCAGCCATCAGCTCTTATAATCTGCACGTGTGACCAACTGCCAGTGCCTTAGGAAACCTAGCTAAATGAGAGCTAAATAATGAGCTGTATGTCAAAGACTAACAAATTCTCGTAACTCCAAAATCAATGTACTCTGTTGATCATCATGACAACTATATTTCATTTTGTTAGCTGAAAAACAAGCAGTCTTCCTGTTCAGTTTCTTTCTTTAATTCAGAAGATATTCATTAACGAAAAGATCTGTATCTTGGGCTAGTAAAATGCTCAGTGGGTAAGTGTGCTTGACACCAATCCTGAAAACTTGTATTTAATCCCAGGACCTATATGGGAAAAGGAGAGAACTCAAGCAAGTTGTCCTCTGACCTGCACATGTACACTGTAGTGTGTATACATGAACACTCACTCACACACACACACAAACACACTATTAATAAAATTAAACAAGCAAGAGTGGGTGGGTGGATGGAGATAGATAGATAGATAGATAGATAGATAGATAGATAGATAGATAGATAGATAGATGGTATTCAGGAAAGCATCATGAAAGTTTCAACCTCACATTTTTCTTTCAACAAACTACAGATATAAACTTTAACAATATAATATTATCAAGTTTCTGAGAGATTCACTAGGCTTTCAATTTTATCTCAGTATACAGGGAATGTCAGAGAACTGGTTAAAAACTGGTCACTCTGTCCACAATAACACTCTCAAAGGAGAGATCTTTCATCTTTGCAAGTCCAGAAAGGGGCTGTGATTATGGGGGTTTCTCAACTATGCTCAGCAACTGTAAGACAAAGCCTCATCTAGTAAAGATCCTAAGTGAAACAAACTTACCACTGGCACAGCCTTGCCCCCTTTTATTTACTCTCAGCATGACTACACAGTTACAAGACCTTCCCCTGACAAATAAGTCCTATACTGGATGTCATAAAACAGACACATAGGAAAAACATGAAACGGGAAGAAAGGAGGGAGGTTTTCATCAACGAGTTCACATTAGATATCAGGCCTATTGGAAAAACTTAACACTGGGCCATAAGCTGACTTCCCCAACAGAAAGAGGATCAAAACTATACACAGACACCCATCTATGGGGAAATTTTTTTAAAAAAGGAATGTAGAAGCAGTCCAGTAAGTGAAAATAATTCCTTACAATATATAATGAAAGACTCAGAACATAGCATCAACAAATAAAAAAAAAAAAAAAAAAAAAAAAAACTATACTAAGTAGTCTTCCCTCAAAACTCAAGAAACTGGTTCTAAGACATGTTTCTTATTCATCCTCAACACCCAAACCTAAAGATGCCCAATTCCCTAGACTTTAGATCACACTAGTTATACTACCCAGTGCTTGTTAAGTTGCATGCAATTGTCAATTTTTTTTTTTTAAAAAATAAGAATTATGGCAAAGGCTGGAATGGTAGCTCAATGGTTAAGAACACTTGCTACTTTTCCAAAGGACCCAGATTCAGTCCTTAGCCCTCACATCATAAGGTTCACAACTACTTACAGCTCCAACTCTAGGGAAACCTGACCTCCACAGGCACCTGCAGTCCTGGACATATACTCCCACACAGACACAAACAGGAACACACAATTAAAAATATAACCTTCTTTAAAAATCAATGCAAGTAAATCTACATGTTCATTACAAATGTAGACTTAACTTAATGTAGATGGATTACTCTATATAGATAAGGGGCCCACAAATACAAAGGAAGACTATACACACAAATGTAAAAACACAAAGGAAATACAGTAACATGACATTTCCTATCTGAAAATTGAGAGCTTACTAGTAAAACAAAATGGGCTTATGTTAATGCTGGACATGAAATACTCATAAACATCAACTGTTTTCAGTAAGATTTCCTTCTTAAACTTATATGTATCCACTATGGTTCCTATGATCCAAATTTCCAGGCCATGGCACAAGACAGAGTGCTATTTAATAGTGAATGTAAACAGTCTCTTCCTTGTACACTATAAAGTATTAGCTTCCCACTTCAAAACTACAGTATAGTTATCAGCCCCCTACTTGCCTCCTAAGTGCTATGGCCAGAATAAGGGTGCGGGAGCAAAGAACATGGTAGGCTTGCTCAAGTGAGTCAGACATTTGCTAACTGCCAAGAAAAATCCAAACATGCCTAGGCAGGTATGGCACATATAGCATGAGAAATGAAATTCAATATTTGCCCCTGGGTCCCAGAAATCATTTCTATTAGATGCCCTCGGTATGTAGGAGCTGACACCTTCTCAATGTTAAGCATGTCAGATTAAAAGTAACAGCTGCACATGAATGGTGCTTACAACTTTACATATATATTCCAGGGAAACTACATGTTTTGGGGATATACTGAAGCTTATAGTGCTTTCATCTAGGTCTTCAGAGGTGAAGAAAAGCAACTGATGTTCTCACTGCAATCTAGTATTGAATTATCCAATTGAGTACAAATAAGCCATATTTTTAGCCTAAAAATGACAAGTATGCAAATCCTTCAGTTGGCCCACAAAGCCAATTGTCTTCTGTATTTTATAGGAAAGGTGGTCAGAAGGGTCAGGCAAAGTCCAGATCGCAAGCCAGCTTAGATTTTTAACCCTTTATAAAGGAAACAAATAACAACGTGAAGACTAGGCTACAAGGGCTCAAATCCAGAATGTCCTGGTATAAAAAAAATAAACACAAAAAGTGTATATGGAAAAATACAGATTTAAATCAATTCGATACTACAAAATATTATCTTTATTTTTATATAAAGTTCTCTGTTAAATACCTTAAGAGACCTGTTTTTTAAAACAAACAAAAGACTATAGCTATGAAGATGCACACCCTCACATACATCCCTCCTCACCTTTGCTTGTCTTTTGTTGGCTTCTCTTCTGGCCTCTTTTTCTTTTAGGCGTCTTTCCTACAGGAAAAAAAAAAAAGATGAATTAAGAGGCATGGAAACTTCTAGACAGTAGATGTTAAGCAGCACACACTCTCCAGTTTTACTTTGTAATGGGACTAGCCTGACATTCCCCACCATACCACACCACCCCGCACTGCCCCTGGAACTCGCTCTGTAGACCAGGCTGGCCTTGAACTCAGAGATCTGCCTGCCTTGGCCTCCAGAGGAGGAAATAAAAAGTATGCTTCATTTCACTGCTGCCTGGCAACAATTCTTAATGACTAAAAATAGGTCAAATCTAAAATCATATCAATTCTATAACCATATACTACACAATCTTTAGTTACTTACAATTTCTTATTCAGTCTAAAAGGAAAATAATAGGCATATGTATTTAATAATATATATCACATATAGGTTATAAGTACAATATCTGATATATGACTAGTACATAATCAATGTCATCTACTAGAATAAAAAAGAAGGAAAAATACAATCATGATTGTTTCCCTTGTCCTCAGTCTAAACAGAAATTACAAAATATAAAAAAATTCTCACCTTTTGTTCTTAGGAATGATATTTATTCAAAGGCAATAAAGGTCATTCTTAAGAAACATATTTTATTAAATTACTTTATAATTTAACCATTAATTTTCCACTGATCATAAAATAGGTTTTTAAAAATATAAGGTGGGGGGGGGGAACATATAGTATTAAGTTCAAGACAAAATGATTCACTAAAGTAAAAAAGAATGTCATTTTAAACTTACAAAAGCAGCACAATCTTCCCCAAAAACCAAAAAGTCTATTCTCAACCTCAAATTTGTAGGTAATAACTTACAGTTTTTAATTTGGGTAAATGACTAAGTCCATGTAAAAAAATGCAGTTTTCCACCCATGTAGTAATACCTCAAAATTATCACATGTCAGGCAATTTGTATGTGTCATTTTTAAATGGTGTGCCAGAACTTACAAATCCCTCCCCACTCTCAAAGTGAAAAGATGGGCAATCATAGAGCCAGGGCGCTAGACCTAAGACAACAGAGAAAGCCAGTGACGAGCCTAAGACTGCTGGATCTGTGAAGCTGGAGTCAATTCTGGCATGTTATTATGTTCTACGTTCCTCTATTATCTACTCCTCAGGATCATACGCAGTATCTTCTCTTACTGATATGTGCTAATGGCACTGTTTTATTAATAATAAAAACTTTTCATTTCAATGTTATTTTCTCCTGACAATGTTTTTTTAATATATTTATTTTCTATATTCTTTGTTTACATTCCAAATGATTTCCCCTTTCCCAGATTCCCCCCTCCCCATATATCCCATAAACCTTCTTCTCTCCATCCATTCTCCAACCACCTCCCTCCTTTTTCTCTGTCCTTATATTCCCCTCCAATGCTAGATCAATCCTTTCCAGGATCAGGACCCTCTCCACACTTCTTCATGGGAGTCATTTGTTATACAATTTGTGCCTTGGGTATTCAGGGGTTCTGGGCTAATTAATATCCACTTATCAGAGATTGCATTCCATGTGTATTCTTTTGTGATTGGGTTACCTCGCTTAGGATGATACTTTCCAGATCAAACCATTTGCCTAAAACTTTTGTGAATTCATTGTTTCTAATTGTTGAGTAGTACTCCATTGTGTAAATATACCACATTTTCTGTATCCATTCCTCCTTTGAGAGGCATCTGGGTTCTTTCCAGCTTCTGGCTATTATAAATAAGACTGCTATGAATATAATGGAGCATGTGTCTTTATTGCATGTCGGGGAATCCTTTGGGTATATGCCCAGAAGAGGTATAGCAGGTCTTGACAATGTTTTAATGTTTTATGTATTTAATTTTTGTCAGGCTCTTCATGCAAAAACATAAAAACAAAAAAGTTACTATTTAACAGGCAAACAAAATTTACTGTAAAGATTCAGTAACTTGCCTCCTATCATATAAGAGTATCTAAAATTGAACAACCTTCAAAGACATCAAAAAATGACATTAATATGTATGCATCAGAAAAGCCCTTTTACATAAACCTAGAGTCTTTGGCCTTTTGATCAAACCATATTAGCTATAATAGAAAAATATATACTGCCATTAAATCTCAAAATTAATCATTACCGTTACTAGATGATATTCTATTTTATTAATATTTGGCTTACTTTTCAGACTATGTTGGTATACACCTGTAATCCTAGTATTTGGGAGGGCAGAGGAAAGTGAATCTCTGTGAGTTTGAGGCCAGCTTAGGTCTGCAGGATAAGTTCCAGAAGAGCCAGGGTTACATAGAGAAACTATCTTTAAAAAAAAAAAAAAAAAAAAAAAGGTTTGCTTTTAATTATGGGTATATGAATATGCTGGGGTTGGGAGTGGGTGCACATGTTAGCTAAGAAGAGGTTATCTGAGTCCCTGGAGCTGGACTGTGTATCAGTTGATGTGAGCCAGAGAACAAAACTCAGGTCCTCTACAAGACCAGTATGTGTTCTTAATTGTTGAATCATCTTTCCAATCCCTAAATGACATTTTAAAGGTCAGGGTTAGAGCTACAAAATGCCTCAGTAGGTAAAAGCTTACTATAGAAGCTTGATGACCTGAGTTCAATCCCCAGAATACACATAAAGTGAAAGAGCAGAACCTACTCCACAAATGTGCCGTGGAATATGTGCTCCCCACAACATAATGTATCCATGCGATGCACTTGTGTGTGCATGCACACATAATGATAATGCTAATAATAACTGAAAAAAATTCAAGCCTGTGAGTTATTAACTCAATGTACAGTATATTTCATTTGACATTTTCTTCTACTGATATCAGATAGGTGAGAGAAATCCAAAGACTTACAGAAATGGAAGTGAAGTCATATGGCTAAGACATAAAAAGTTTCTGCGTCTGTGGAGGTGGGGTACATTAAAGAACAACTATCTTTCAATATTTGAGTGAAACAAAGGAAAAACAGTTTAATAATCATTAGAAAGTTTATCTTTTATAGCACTCATATCCTATTCTCTCTCTGGAGCTCCTCTATCATAAAAAGCTATTAGCATTCACGAAAGAGAAAATGCCCTTCAAACAGAAAAGCAGAACAGGAAGGAGAATTACAGTAATCCAGGATTACTGGAAATGGATATTGAGAAGTTCCTTTGTCTCTGTTATTTAAGAGTCTGTGATGAGACAAAGACAAGAGACTAGAGTAGGTACAAACGGTACCTGAACATTTTTATGTTCAATAACCGAGGTCTCCCTTAATTCAATTCCTGTTTTAAATTTCATTTTTGAGGACATACTGATACCAAGAAACCATTTTATACCATGCAAAAAGACATAACTTGGTCTCTGGTTTCTGCCATGCTGCAAATGATTAAGGGAAAGCATGAAATTCAATAATGAAAGTCAAATTCACAAAGAGGAAGAAAACAGAAAATCAAATTTCAAGGTACAAAATACTCTTTATACCTATTATCCTTCTTTGACACCTCAAAAATTTTGTGCCTTATTCCCCTCAAAAAAGAAAGGGAGGGAGGGAGGGAGGGAAGGAAGGGGGGATGGAGGGACGGAGGGACGGAGGGACGGAGGGACGGAGGGAAGGAAGAAGGAAAAAGCAAGTACCATGAAATATGAATTTGGTCAGCACTCAGAGAAAGTCTTATTTCATTCTCTGGCCATATATAGGAATTTGCAGACTTAGAAATATATCTTGTTTTCAGCTCATAATGGGAGCACAAACCATGTGAATATGTATCACGTAATTCTGACAATTTGGTGCACCTTGGAATACGGATACATTGAAGAACCTTAGTGCTGTGGGTCCTGAAAGGGGTGCAGATTTACTGGATTTTTGTTCTTAGAGAACAGGAGTTATCTTCATAAAATTTTCCTCTCTCTCTAGAACATAGTCTTATTGAGCCAGGTTCCCCCTCCTCTGACACCCAAAAAGGTGACGACTGCAATACTGAAGTGACAGTAGATGACCCCTCCAGTCCTGTGTGATAGCTCAGAATTCTGTTCTGCACCATATGCATGCCTTGTGTCCAAGAGCATCAGATATTTTGGAACAGGAGTTACAGATGGTTGTGAGCTACTAAGTAGATTCTGGGAATCAAATTCATTCTCTGCAAGAGTATCAAGTGTTCCAACTGTTGAGCCATCTCTCCAATCTCCAACAGAGACCACTAATTCTCAAGAGGAAGCACTACTGCCAAACTGAATAATTAAGACTGAACTCACTTAAATAATTATCTTTTAACATAAAACTACCATCCTAAAATATTTTAAACATGCCTTTAAAAATACTAAAATTTATAAAACCCACGAGTGACCTCTATAAATAAGCCAAAAGCAGAAGCATATGATCAAATTCATGTTGTTTCTTCCTCCCTCATAAAGTTTATTCCATTGCATCCTGTATTAATGGTGGTTTTCCTTCCAATTTTTACTCAAGAAAAAGAACAAGATAACATGAGAGAATGTAACAAAAGTCCTTGATTTACTCTACACACTGGATCCACTTTACTAACTGACCATCATCCAGCATTATTGTCACCCATGCATAACTTGTCGTGCTTTTTATACAAAAAAATAAATAAATAAATAAATAAAAATGCGACTGTTCAAAACTGATTCCAAATAGAAAAGACAATCATACCGCCTGTGTGTATCTGAATTTTCATAATACAAATCAGTAACTAGTGAGTCATCAATGAAAGTGCATTAATATTATCATTTGTTTGTAACTGTCCAGAAAATGTTCATTATACTTTAAATCTTACTGCATAATTTTTTTAAAAGTATGAGTTGTTCTGTCTGTATGTACACCTACATGCTAGAAGAGGGCATCAGATCCCATTACAGGTGGTTGTGAGCCACCATGTGGTTTCTGGGAAATGAACTCAGGACCTCTGCCAAGCCATCTCTCCAGCCCCCATTTCTTCTGTATAATTTCTTTTCCTACTTTTTAATTACTTTTGTTGACAGTTCCATACATGAGTATAATACTTACCAACTACTCTCACTTACTCCTCCTCTCATCTGCCTCCCACACAGCAGTAACCTTTGTCTATAAATATGCTTCACATATGGCTTTTGGTTTCATGTATGACCTACTGAGTTTGACCATGGCCATTTGTGTGGTCCTGGGTTTAGGACCTCCATTTGAGTCTGCTATGCTCACTGTTGGGTACACAACTGAAGACAAGGACTCTCAGAGTCTGTCAATAGCTTAGCAGTAAGAGTAGTCCTTGTGAGTTCCACCACAACCAACAGCCAGTCCCATCCAGGGCCTGTACCAATAGGCCATGAGTTCATCACTGCAATGAATGTGCCCAGCTTGAAGATAGCATTTTGTAAATCCACATTCCTATTTTTCCATCAAAAGTTTCTCCATCTTTGAAGTTTAGTCATAGGCCTTAAAGTTAATATTTTCAAAATTTTAGTGAGATATAAAATTCTTCTCAATATATTATCACAGAATTAATTCAGTGACAGCCTCAATGGAGACATAATAGCATGTGTTCAAAACAAAAACAAAACCTTATGCTAGAAGAATAAAACTGACATTGTAGAAATACACTAAATTATATAAAGTAAAAATACTAGCTCAAAATCAACAGTTAATTAGAACAAAATAATGTGTTCAGACTTAGAAGAAACGAGATTTGTACAGTAGATTTGAGTGGTTCCTAAGAAATGGAAGAATAATAAGGGAATCACCAAGTAGCAAGTAACCTGATTTACCAGGAAGAAAAAATCTACAAATCAAAATTATATTATCCAAATATTATAATTATAAATAAAATATATTATATTTTAGAGTCTCAACTAAATCTAAAAATCTAGAAAATTGTGCTTATCATTAGAAATTAACTAAATGTCTTATCATTTTTCATATAAGGAAACTGAAGCCAAACTGTGACTGCTGATTCCAATTAGACGAAGTAATGCATCTTCAGGACAACGCATCTTCTGTTTATTGCCAAGTACTCTCTCAGCCAAAAATTAAAACGTACCAGTTAAGAAACTATTTCTGTGCTTTCTAAACAGAAATATATTCTACAATACTGAGAAAAACCTATATAGTGCCTTAGGCATGCTATTGGATTAAACATTCAATCCAAAGCACTCAAAATGCACATATTTTCTACCTTAAAACATAAAATGTATGCATGTCTGATGTTACCATTGAAAATACTTCTGAAAAACCAGTCATCTTCCATATAGTAATAAACTCTGCTTTAGAAAATGGCCATTCTAGTCATATTGCTGAGATAGCAGGATGACAATTTCCATGCTTCTGTTTGGAAGGGATATCATGGGGGCACCTTATATAGAACACACCTGAAACATGAAGTTCAGGTTTTGTGGATGTTTGTTTGTTTGTTTGTTTGCTTGTTTTTAAGACTGAATCTTTTCATTACAGAGGCATCAACTTCTACAGTAAGATGTAAAGTACTGGCTGTATCTTGTTCAACCTTGCTAACCCAGAACTGCTCTAGTCTAGCTGAAATAGTATAAATGTGTGCTATATTTCAATAGTACAGAGAAAATGACCCAAAAAGCTCAAAAGAAAGTGAAACAAGTATGGAACACAGCATATACAGAGACAGTTGGGTACTTTTATGTAAGAAGAAAACAAGCCACATTCTTCTGTACAGGTGTAGTAGCACACATTTGTAATTCCAGCACCAAGGAGACAGAAGCAGGGATCACTGCCAATTGCAGGCAACAGACTACTACTTGTTATTAAAAAGACAAAAAAAGAGGACTGGAGATGGCTCAAAAGTTAAGACTGCAAGCACCCACAAGGCAGCTCACAACCGTCTGTTACTTAGCTCCAGGGTATCTGAGGTCTTCTGGCTTCTTCAAGGACTACTCACACATGTGGTATATATACATACATTCATGCAAATTCAAGATAAAAAGTATTTAAATCTTTTTTAAGTTTTTTAAGAAAATGGTATGCACCAATCTGATGAAATTTCTAGAAAATAATGCTGAATGAAAAAGGATAATCTCAAAAAAAAAACAAAAAACAAAGGATATTTCAATTATAAAGCATTCCGATGATGACAAAATTCTATAAATGGAGAATGTGGGATCTCTCTGTATTCTTACAATTACAAGCGAATTAATTATACATCACTTGTATAATGGTGGGATAATACATCAATTATCCCAAAGTAAGATTTTCAAACACAATCAGGTGTCAGTGGTTTCATTGTTGTCATACAACATTCAGTGAGTGCATCTACAACCAAGAGGATTACAACATAAGCACACAATGTAACTTTAGGTAACCACCCTCAATTACGGGCTCCATAATTAATATGGTATTATTAACTGGCATACAAACTATAACTGTATAACACTTAACCAAAAGCATATTTCAGTAGCAAATCAGTATTATACAGTCTCCAGCAGAAGAGCAACAGAAAAACTGCAGTGCCTAACCAGCCACAAGGAAGTATCCGTGAAAGCAGAGATCAAAGTAATGTCATCAATGCCCTTCTAAAGAGCTTACCCGGTGCTTTGCCTTAACTTTCTTCCTGTATTCTTCTTTGTCAAATTTGTCCTCTTCCTGAAGCCTTTCCTTTGCTTTGTCTAGGTTGATACCACCAATGTCATCTTCTTCCTCCGCTTCTTTTGTAGCACATTTCTGAATCTGTGGCCACTGCTGAACCAACTAAAGACACAAAGGAGGAAAGGGTAAGATGAAGGGCACGTCTTCTGAAACTCTACCTTGCAATGAGTTATTCCTTAAACATTATCATAAACTTCATAATTAAAGTAAGATGCCATAGAAAAGACCCTCATAGCCAAGGTAATACTGCCATTATACTGTGAAAACATAAAGACTACTTCACAAAATTAGTCAAGGTGATTACATAATAAAAACACTTCCCAAAACTGGTATTAATATTCTGTTCTCCACACAACTAAGCTCAAAGTCATCTGTGTACAGCAGAACCCTGGGTGACAATGTATCTCCTTTGAGCTATATTCAGGCACCTTCTATATGTCCAAACATAGCTCATCAAAATGTGCTGTTTTAAATTCCTGTTTTACTAGATCTAATTATCTTATGATTATCTATCTATATTGCTGACTCATTAATCTTCAGAGCCCATAAAAGTATTTAATAATTAAAACTGGTCAATGGTTCCCATGCCAGCTAGAATTACAGAGAATAAAATGACTATAAAGAAGAAAGTTGGCTTGGTTTTCATGGGCTGCTCCTGATTGGTTCCAATGGATAATTTATGGATAGGAACAAAGTGACAAGCAGATGAATCCAACAGGAGAGCTGGCTGAGTGTGCTGGCTATTTCACTAGTTTAATGTGTTATTCTAAATAAATTTATTATTCTCTTGTACACCTGTTTCCCTTGCAGACATAAGAGGCTGCTCAATAATTTCTGCTGTCTCATACTATAAAAGTATAAGCTCAGAACAATTTAGACAAACAGTTCCCATGCTTTAACTTAATAACTGGTCTCCAAAGGATTTAAAAATCTGTATCTCTGACTTGAAAGTATGCTAATTATTCTTGCAAACAGAAATCTTCAGATAAACATCTCATGAGTACTTGTACATCATGCTACCCAAGCCTTTCTAGTGAAATGCGTACAATGTTATTCTGTCCCCCCCCCCCCCCAGACAGGGTTTCTTTAGACAGACAATGGTGGTGGCAAGAGTAACTGCACTGACAAATTGTATCAGTAATCACTGAGCTCCACAGACATAAAAGAGAACCATGTAATGAACAGATGATAACAGCAACTACTCAAACTTCTCATCCCAGAGGTAAATTAATATAGTATGCCCTCTGTGGGTTAAACAAATAGCAGCCCATCTTTTAGAGGCTCAAAAGTTTCAGTATCATGCATAGCCACAAACAGCTCCTCTTAGCAACAAGCATACATTGCAATATTATACAGTTAAGAGATTTATAATTATCCTGGAGCTAATTACTGTAATCTGTGCAGCTGAACTCTGTAGCACACCAAGCTCATTAGGGTAAGAGCACTCGTTTTACAGGGCACTAGACAGGACTACATTTTCCTCTAGCTCACTTCTTGGGTGCTCTTCTCTATAGGAGTTTTATAATAATTAATTTTTTCATTTATATTGGTTTTATCTTCCACTTCTAGCAACTCTGAAATACCTTATATTTTGTTATTTTTCAGCTCCTTCCTATACCCCCCAATAACACCAAGTTCTTTAACTTCAAAATGAAAAAGAAGCATGCCCCTTTGGATTCACTAAATATCAACAACACAGCCATGATGATGAAATGCATGGTATAATTTTTTTCATCAATATGGAAAACTCATTTTTCTGGAGTAACAGATTACTCATCTAAAACATTATTTGGAGGCTTTAATACATGTTAGGTACTATGCACCATGCTAGGAATCCAATAGTGAACAAAATACCTTTCTTTGTGAAGAAATACCAAAGAATGTTATAATCATCAAATAAGAATGCAAGCTTATAGAATAATTTCTGTAAAAATAAATGGATACAGATGGATGAAAGTAATAAGATTATAATGATAATGTGTGATATATCAGGATGGTTAAGAAACTTGGAGGCTGGTGAGAATAAGGTCACAAGAGAAAATTCTAAAGACCTTGTTCTACCAAAGAATTAGTTTTCATTCTTTGGGTAATTTATTTGATGTCCTAGCTTTTCTTGGACATTTGAAAACAAAACAGTAATTATTAAACTGATGGCTTCTTCTGAGAAATAAGATAGACGTATGTATTTACAATCAGGCTCAGATAAAGGCAAAACGAAAGGGAAGTACCTAAGTCTGAAATCATCTAAAGGCAGAGAATGCCCCCAGGAGCCTGCTGAGCGACGAACATGCAAGCACAGCATATATAACTGAGGAAGTGCAAAGCAGGCAGCTCACAGAGTCATGTTAAAGAAGCTCTGGTAAGTAGCTGTGTTAGTATTCGTGTGCTGTTCCCAGGGAACAAGCTGATGAATATTGATGAGAAAATCTTTTCTATAAAGAATGGAATTTAACATCAGTTCACTGCAGGTATCACCAAGAAGGACTTCAGTTTATTGCATAAGAAATCCTTGTCCACAGCCACACAGCTGACGAAAGGCTTACAGGAACAAGAAGTGGGCAATGTGCTCTAGGGACATTTATTTACTTTTTTAATACTGAATGGCCAGGCAGCATGAAAGCCAATCTCCATAATCCCTGAGATGTAGCTCAGAAATAATATATTTACAGAATCTTACCTCCCCTTCATCAGTAAACGTTATTTTCTTGTTCACTTTAAAACTTCTTTTCATTACTTTTTTTGCTTCTGCAACTTTGGTTAATTTTTTCTTGACACTGGATTTAGAAGGTTCTTTTTTCTGTGTAAAGAAAAAAAAAGAATTAGAAAAATGGTTGCAATATTAAATAAATTCCAAAAATGACTATACTTTTCTATTCTCACTGGTAATTACAAGTACCTAAAACACTATCCAGAAACTGAGTTATGTGGCACTTTAACAGCTACCTCAAGGCTAAAGGGGCTTTAAATATGAATATGTCAGGCATTGGGCAAAACCTCTCATTTTGCTCTATTGCTAAAATTGTACTATGAAAAATGCTGCTACACCAGAGACAATGAGATAAAGCAATAGTCATAAGGCAAATCTGTTTCCCAGGTAAAACAAACATATTATTATATTACCAAGTGCAAACTTAAATGTAGACTAGGAAAATGCAAACAAAGAGCAAAATGACTAAAACAGTGTTTGCAACTCAACATTCTTCAGTCAACTATAGAAATTTACCATATAAATGCTGAAAAATATCCTATGACGACTAAATTGAGCCCAAAACCAAGATGAATTAACAGTACTCAACTGAGTACATTCACTGGAATAAAACTAACTCTCTGAAACCACCATAGCATAATAACAAAAATCTAAAGCTACTGCTTACTTATCCTAAATGAACAACTAAATGGGCTACTGAGGAAAGAAATAAGAAAGATCACGGCATGGCTTCTACAATGAATAGAATAACTCATGTTTTTGAAATGTTGGATAATTCCCCACTAGCAATTGGCAGTACTTGACTAAAACAATGCAGCTTCTATTAAATGAATGAACAGAATAAGAAGTAGGTTTTAGTATAGGATTGGAGAAATTGTTTAGCAGTAAAGAATAAGTATTACTCTTCTAAGGGACCAGAGTTCAGTTCCAACACCCATGTTTAAAAGTTCACAACTGCCTCTAACTTCAGCTCTGATCTCCAAGCGCACCAGCACATCCTTGTATATACCCACACACAGATACACAAGTTCACAGTTTAAAATAATAAAAATAATTTAAAGAAGTCTTTGGCATACTAGTCAAACAAATTTGAGGTAAACTCTGCAATTATGAATTGTGTGAAGATTAACTATCCTCTATAAATGGAGAATACTAATAGTACCTAGTGCCATCTAACAGACTGTGAAAAGAATAAACAATAAATAAATAAAATATACTGCATGATAGGTTCATGTCAAATGTATACAGGCTAATTTCACAGCATACTAGACTGGGCTTCCTAGCTTTTAATTTTCTACTACAGTGAACCACCCAATAAAGGCAAAAAGAAGAAATAAACAAGAATCAGAGGTTTGGGGAAGATGCACAACTATTATATTATGATATTAGGTAAGAACAAAACATTTTAAATAGACATTGTCAATGCTGAATAAATTAAAATAAAACACACTAAATTAAAAACAACCAACTTATTGAGACGGTTTATAATGTTAAAATATTTTTAGATTTTTTCATGTTTGTTATTATCTTGGATAGTTCAGGTCAGTATTACATAGGCTACAATCATTTGAGAAGAGTGTCTTTCAATTGAAAAAAAAATGCCTCTATAAAACTGGCCTTTCAGAAGTCTGTGATACATTTTGTTGATTCATAACTGATATGTGAGAATTAAGCTCACTGTAACAGCACCCCTGGGCTGGTCCTGAGTATTCTAAGACAGCAAGGTGAACAAGCAATAACCAAGCCATGAGCAAGCCAAGAAGCTGTGTTCCTTCCATGGCCTCTGTATCAATTCCAGCTTCTAGGTTCCTGCCTTGAGTTCCTGCCCTGACTTCCCTGGACTACAGGCCATAAGACAAAATAATCCCTTCCCTCCCCATATTGCTTTTGGATGTGGTGTTTATCACAGCAAGAGAAACTCTTAGCTAATATAGTTATGTAAAGTAGATAATGCATATAATAAAGCTATGTACAAGTAAGTTGTGTTATCATTGATGTTTCTGTTTATATACATAATCTAACATTTTTATAGTTCTCATTCTTGATTTAGGTAATTTGTATATTTAATTATATTACTTTTCTGGCAAAAAGCCAGTGTATATTTAGTAAGCTACA
Organism: Apodemus sylvaticus; assembly: GCF_947179515.1. Classification (NCBI taxonomy): domain Eukaryota; kingdom Metazoa; phylum Chordata; class Mammalia; order Rodentia; family Muridae; genus Apodemus; species Apodemus sylvaticus. Next base: position 75,975,525 of record NC_067478.1, on the reverse strand, counting down.
AAAATTTTTAATCCATATAAGGTTTATGAGAAGATCTGTTTATCAGACAGATGTAAACATTAATATACTATAATCTATCTCATAAGACTTCTATGAAAAAACATTTTTCAAATTATTTTTTCTTGGAACAAACAACTATTCTTCAGTCCTACCTATGGTTTTGTGGCTGTTTCTGGCTGGTGGCATGAAGACTTACTTGCTGTGCCCACACCTCCAGATCACCTTTCTGTGACTGCCTCTAAGATGTGTGTGTGTCTTTCTCTGTAAACATTATCACTGTCATTTCCTTATCTTATTTCAGAGAATAATCAGATAGAAAAAGAACAAGGAAAAAAACCTAAACTGAAAGGAACTGGAGTTGCAGCAAGGCAATTCACTTAGCTACCTAAGGCACTAAATGTAAAACCCTACAAGCATGGGGAAGAACTAAGTCCCTTCTTCCTTCAACCCACTCAGAATTCCCATGTAACTTTCCCCCACAAAGCCCTCCACTAACTAGCACCAGAGTTTGCAACTTCATTATTAACATCTAGTAGATCTTTAGAGTTTTATAGTGAAATAAACTTTTTTTGTTTGTTTCTTTTTGTTTTTAGACAGGGTTTCTCTGTGTAGCAGCCCTGGAACTCACTTTGTAGACCAGGTTGACCTTGAACTCACAGAGATCCACCTACCTCTGCCTCCCCAATACTGGGATCAAAGGTATATACTACCAATGCCTAGTTTGGTGAAACAAACTCTTAAAGATTCTGGATTGGCTGGTTTTCTGCCATCAAATAGAAGGAATGAGACAGGTTAGCTGATATACTCATTATAGTATAAACATATACCCATGAACTAATAAGTTAAAATCATTAGGAAATGGTGTGAGCAAACTTTTCAGGGTGATGGTACTTTCCACTTCTTTGATAAAAGTTTGAGCTACACAAGGATATTTTTGAGCAAACCTATCAAATGTTTATAATTCTGATTTGTCACTTCCTTGTATGATGTGAAAACTTATACATCTAAAGGTACTGTCAACAAATACTGAATTCCAGCTAACACCATGCAATCTGAAAAATACAAGAAACATAATGACATTGGCAATGTACTCAGAAATGTGTTCAGTAAAAGATAACGTGGTAAGGAAAACATTGTAAATGGTTAATTATAGAATTTGGTAGTAGGTGTATTTGCATCCAATAATATAGTTGTTGCAAGTTCTCTGATTATTTAAAAATATTCTTAATAAAATACAAGAGTCCAGATGCCTATGAATAAAATGAAAATGTCAAGGCATATATTCCAAATACTAAGAACTTATCAACTGGACTAAAAGTCAGTAAGAGAAAGAGTATAGTCCTGTGACATATGTCTAGCTCATGAATCCAGTGGCCTTATAGGAAAAGGCCAAAAATCTGGAGGTATTTGTGGTTTTTCCATTGAATGGTTTCTTAGTTTCTAAAAGGAATAATTCTTGCTCCAGTATGCTCCCCTCAAAAAAAGGTTCCCTTTATGAAACAAAACATATTTTTAAAAAGTCACTGAAAAAAAGTAACAGTGTTTCAAACCGCTGAGAAGAGGCTTATATTATCCTGAATAGCTACTGACTTGCCTCTAACAGCCTCACTCACTCCAAAATGTACAACTGACTATACAAGACACCTGCGTCAGCTTTCTGAATATATCAAACAAGTGAGATAATCAACTTATATAGAGAAAAGGTATATTTGGGCTTACAGTTTAAAGAAAGGTTTTCAGTCCAATCTTTGGACAAAACAAGCACCATAATAAGGACAAGACTACCTTTAAAATACAAGTTGTACTTTTATCAGAGCTTACAGTCAGGGTCCAGTAGTACAGGTTGGGCCTCTAAGAAACTATTCTCACAGATGATATTAAACAATTACTGAACACTATTGTATCACAAGCACAGTAGCAAGTGCTCAGATAAATATGCAAAATGAATGACTTCCTTTTACAAAAGAAGTGTTTATAAAGAAAAACACTTAGAGGAAAACACTAAGATGTGTATTACTTCATTAAAACTACAAATACCTATTAAGCCCATTGTTGGCATTTTTGAAAATGTGTGTGTGTGTGTGTGCGTGTGTGTGTGTGTGTGTGTGTGTGTGTGTGAGTGAGAGAGAGGGGAGGGTGGTCTCTACATATTCACACATGCACATACACATGTAGGAATTATAAAGAACTTATCAACAAATCCACATAGAGAAGGTCAGGTTGACCTATATCATCATCTATCACTCTCCACCTTATTTTTAGGAGACAAGATCTCTCACTGAACTTGGGCCCAGGGCTCTGGCTCCCCACCTACTCCTGTAACACCTAGAGGAAGACTGACTCCCAGGAGCTCTGTCACACCCAGGATCACAGGTGAGGCCACAACATCTGCCTCCTCTTATACTCTTAAATGGTTCTACTTATCTTTTCATTCTGAAACACAGAAGGCAAATTTGTATAGCCCTATAATGAAAATTACTCATTACTAGAATATTTTCTTTGAATTCACCTAAATTGTTGCAGGGACCAATTTTGTCTGACTGTAGCCAGTTTGAGTCAAGACCAGTCTAACCGTCATGACCAACGTGCTGAAAATAGTTAAAGCATTACCGTGGTATTAGAGCTTTGTGATAGACCCAAGTACTGTGAGTGACAAGTAAATACCTCACATCTCTGATATTAGCTTGACATAATCAAGCTATGTTCCAGTTTAGATAATCGCTGTTCTCTTCAACATCAGATGACCTAAGATATGGATATCCACCATATGCCACCACTCAAGAATCATTTCTATCTCTCTGCTCCTCCCTGTTCCAGAGACAGCTGCATCTTCTTGTGCAGTGCCAGCCTTGTCCCAAAGATACAATAGTGAAGACCAGTGTGAACAGATTTGGCTGTATTGGGCACCTGGTTTCCAGGATGTCTTCTGCTCTGCAGTTGGCAAAGTGGATAATGTTGCCATCAATGGCCCCTTAATTGACCTCAACTGCATGGTCTACGTGTTCCAGTATGACTCTACTCATGGACAGCTCAATGCCACGATAAAGGCTGAGAATGGGAAGCTTGTCATTAACAGGAAGCACATCACCATCTTCCAGATGGGTATGAACCAAGAGAAATATGACAACTCAAGATTATCAGCAATACATCTTGTACCACCAGCTGCTTAGCCAAGGTCATAACAACAATTTAGCATCGTGGAAGGGCTCATCACCACCATCCATGCCATCACTGCCCCTCAGAAGACTATGGATGGTCCCTCTGGAAAGCTGTGGCGTGATGGCCGTGAGGCTGCCCAGAACATCATCCCTACATCCACTGGTGCTGCCAAGGGTCTGGGCAAGGTCACCCCAGAACTGAACAGGAAGTTTACTGGCATGCCTTCTGACTCCCAATGTATTTGTTGTGGCTCTGACATGCTGACTGGAGAAAACTGCCAAGTATGATGACATCAAGAAGGTGATGAAGCAGGCATTCAAGGGCCCACTAAAAGGTATCCTGGGCTACAATGAGGACCAGGTTGTCTCCTGGGACTTCAACAGTAACTCCCATTCATCCGCCTTTAATGCTGGTACTGGAATTGCTCTCAACGACAACTTTGTAAAGTTCATTTCCTGGTATGACCATGAATGTGGCTACAACAGGGTGGTGGGTCTCATGGGCTATATAGCCTCCAAGGGGTAGGAAACCCTGGACCATCCAACCCAGCAAGGATGCTGAGAACAAGAGAGGCCCTCAGTTGCTGAGGAGTCCCTGTCCTGATTTGGTTCCCAACACTGAGCATCTCCCTCAAAATTTCCATCCCAGACCCCCGTAATAACAGGAGAGGGCTAGGGAGCTCTACTCTTGAATAGCATCAATAAAGTTCTCTGTACACACACACACACACACACAGAGTCATATTTCTATTCCTATGTCCCCAATTGATGGTCCTCTATGTAATCCTGACTTGGTTCTTTCTCAAAGCACTTTGCAGCTGGTTCCCATTGACTAGACCTGAATTTTTCCAGAACAGTTTTTTAGGTTGTTTAGTATTCTGTCTTTCTGTTAAAATGCATGTATCTGTTCCCCAATTATATTCCTAAGGGAAAAAAAAAAGCACTAAAGAGATAAAAATCTCAGAAAGCTTTGCTTGTAGATAAAATTATAAAACCAGTGATATTTTGTTTTACGAATCCAGTTTTTAAGCCCGCCACTTTTAATAAACCTTTTCATATTAGAAGGCAGGCAGCTAGAAGCAACTTAGAGAAAAAGAACCTGGTACATTTTTGCTTCATATATAATATTGATCTTAATTCTAACTTCTGCCCAATTGGCTATATTATATTTCTGTTGTTTCTCACAACTTTTAAAATCACCCTAATGGGGCTGGAGAGATGGCTCAGCGATTAAGAACTCTGACTGCTCTTCCAAAGGTCCTGAGTTCAATTCTCAGCAACCACATGGTGGCTCACAACCATCTGTATAGCTACAGTGTACTCATGTGCATAAAATAACTAAATAAAAATCTTAAAAATAAATAAATAAACAAACAAACAAACAAAGAAAATCACCCTAAAACTGACAAAACTACACCAGACACTAAAGTTGTGTAGTCAAACTTTGAAGTTTATGTTTCTTTCTTGAGTCCACTACTCTACAGATACAAAGTAAATTCTAGAAATATTGCTTATAGGATGATTTAGTCTACATCACAAACACTGATGCCTATGACCTTCCTCGAAGACAAGCATATGATTTCTGTGTGTATTTGAGCAAATTCAATATAGAATCCACCAAAAGGAAAAACATGTTGGTCTAGAGATATATTTCTTTCTTTTTTTTTTTTTTTTTTTTTTAAGTTTTTTGGATTTGGATTTTTTGAGACAGGGTTTCTCTCTACAGCCCTGGCTGTCCTGGAACTCCAGACCAGGCTGGCCTCAAACTCAGAAATCCACCTGCCTCTGCCTCCCAGAGTGCTGGGATTACAGTCGTGTGCCGCCACCACCCAGCTGAAAAACCTAATTCTTTTTGCAAAATTGGGGAGCATATTTGCCATTTAAACAAAACAGGCAAATAATATTGACTAAAATCCCAAACTAAATAAAATTTTCAAGATCCATTACTGCCCTTTAAAGATCTACACTAGTACCAAAAGCAAAGACAAGTCTAATTTTCTTCTGTCACTCAAGAAAGGATAATAATAATTAAAGACAGACATAAAAAAAAAGTTGTAAGGGACAGAAAACTTGATTAGTTTCCAGCACAATAAAAGCCAACAGACAACACATCAGAACAAAATAAACAGGGGAAGGACAGTTCTGAAGAACTGAAGACAGTTACAGTGATAAAAGGAGACAGCTGGAAATCAAAATCACAAGAGAAGAGGGTAGAAGGGGGAAGAGAAGAAAAAGTCTGGGAAAAAAATCTTTTGTGATTATGATGTGTTATAAAACCACTGTATCATCCCTACACATATTATGTAATATACCCCCAACCCAAGAGACTCCCAAACTATCTACTAATGTTCAAGAAAATCAATTAAGCCAATAATGGAAAATTAAAAATGTCATAAGCAGATACTACTAATAGGATGCAAAAATTACCATCCACCTCCCAAATATCTTCTCTATTATTATATAAGTAATATTTAATGTAATATACTAAAAGTACTAAGTACAAAAATGGAAACTAAAACATAAATGAACCCACTGATCATTACTGTTGATAGCTTATTCCAAATATTTCAATTATTTAAGCCATTTAGTAGTATGACAGATTTGGATGAATCATTAATAAATAAAAATATTAAATAACAATATTCCTAATTAGAAACTTATCTGAAACTAATTTTGTAAGATATTCAAGTTTAGTCAAACAAGGTAACCTGATAGAAATCTATTAAAATGAAATTAACTGTTTACTAATATACTGAGATATCTCAAACTACACTCTGATACTCATAATTTGGTTTGTTGATTCTAAATCTATGGTATCTCTTACCAACAAGGTTTTCTCTTTTCATTCTAGCATTCAAGACTTCAAGAGTCAATACTGATGCATATTTAAAACTGACATAAAACTGTGTGACCTGCATTTTACATATCCTGCCAGTCATTTCTGTTCTATCTACACTATACTTTATCCTGGCTTTGTTTTGTTTTTTAAGACAGGGTTTTTCTGTGTAGCCCTGTCCTGGAACTCTATAGACCAGGCTGTCCTCAAACTTCTGTGTCTGCCTCCCAGGTACTAGGATTAAACGTCCAGCTGTCCTGCATTTTGTTTGTTTGTTTTGTTTTTTTATCGAGACAGGGTTTCTCTGTATAGCCCTGGCTGTCCTGGAACTCACTCTATAGACCAGGCTGGCCTTGAACTCAGAAATCCACCTGCCTCTGCCTCCCAAGTGCTGGGATCCATGTGCCACCACTGTCCAGCAATGTCCTGGCATTTTCTAACAGAAAGTTAAATTTTAAAGTTAAAAATTTAAAGCAATTTCAAAATCCTTTAGAAGTAAGGAAGAATAAAATATGAATTAAGACAAAAACCCAAATCATATATTCAACAGACCTTTTCTACTATACCTTTTCATTACAGTAACAAATATGCAAAATTAACTTTTAAAAATTTAGTTGTGTCATGCTTTACTTTTGAGGGGTTTCAGTCCATAAGCAATTATCTTTGTTATTTTGAGCTATTGTAGGGCACTAATAAGTGGATATTAGCCAAAAAAAAAAACCAAAAAAGTACAGAATGCCCAAGGTACAGTTCACGAAACTCAAAAAGGTCAACAAGCTGAAGGGCCCAAGTAAGGACACCTCAGTCCCACTTGGGAGGAAGAAGTAAGCAATCACAGGATCACAGGTGGGGAGGGAGGGAGGGGCCTGGGAGAGAAAGTAGAAGGAGTGAGGGAAGATAGAAACCTGATCTAGTACTGGATGAGGAAAAAGGATTGAAGCCCTGAGGGCCATCAGAAAGAATGAAAACAGGCAACCTCAGGAGGTAGGAGTTTGGGGGGAGGGAGGGACCCTCCAGAATGCACCAGAGACCTGGGAGGTGAGAGTCTCTCAGGACTCAAAGGGAGGGACCTTAGATGAAATGCCTGACAGTAGGAAGAGGGAACTTGTAGAGCCCACCTCGAGGAAGAAGGCAGGGCATCAAGTGAGGGAGGGGACTGCCATCCCACAGTCAAAACTCTAACCCATAATTATTCCTGTCTGAAAGAACTTCAGGGATGGAAATGGAAAGGAGCCGGGGGAGATAAGGTCCATAGACATGCCCAAAGTAGGACATGCTCAAGGGGAGGTCCTGAGGTCTGACAGTTACTGAAGCTATGGAGTGCTCACAAAAAGGGACCCAGCATGATTGCCCTCTCTCCGAAAGACTCAACAAGCAACTGAAAGAGTCAGATGCAGGTATTTGCACCCAACCAATGGAGAGATGCTGCTGATCCTTGTGGTTGAATTAGGGGAAAGCTGGAAGAAGCTGAGGAGGAGGGCAACCCTGTAGGAGGACCAGCAGTCTCAAATCTAAAAAAAAAAAAAAAAAAAACTTGAAAGAGGAAGTTAAGTTAAAGATTCAAATTCTTGAGTAGAAACAAGTTTTCTTGATACACACACAAACTTTAAAATGATTACAGGTAGAACATAGTAAACCACGTCATGCATACAGATGATTCTAGATTACTGAAGACCTTAAAACACACTCTGAAGAGCTGGGTTTGACCCAGATTATGACACAAAATACAAGTTTGGAGCAAGATGCCACTTCTTGTCTTAAGCTGCTGGCTACCAGGTTTTTCAGCAGCTAATGTAGTATACAGAAAACTAATTATAAATTATCCTGTTGGCCTGTATGCAAGATGATAGAGGATTTTTAACTGGGACAGAAAGAAGAAAGACAATAAGTTTTAGATACATTCTGGAGGAAGAGTAAATTATACTCCAAAAAAATGACTTTTAGTAAAAGTACAATTCAAAGACAATGTCTATGTTCCTGCTCTCAAGTACTTAATTAATGGTGTTAAATATACAAGACATTTAAATGGATAGTTAAAATTTTAAGAAGCTAGACGGGTTTAGGACATACATTTAGATTTATTGTCACGGTCTTTAAAGAACTTACTGAATCTGGATATAGAGTACATATAAATGGAGAATAAAGCAGAAGGTAAAGCCTTGGGATACTTCATCAATTAAACATGCAAAACAGATGTGACAAAGAAAGATAAGCAAAAAGAAACAATTAGTAAAAACATGAACAAAACCTAAAAACTAACAAAACCAAAAAACTGGAATAAAAACTAAGCAAAAAGCAATGGTCTCCTTTAAAAAATGCTGCTGAGGTACTGATTACCACAGTCCTAGAAGACCACCAAAGGAAATGACTATTAACTTCAGAAGTTTACATAAAATAGCAAGAATGAATACACACACACACACACACACACACACAAAATCCCTCAAAAAACTGAGGTTAGGAACTAAAACCTGTAAAAAAGATTCAGAACTGAGTCTCATGTTGGCACTGGAGCTCAGCGCTACATTTTAATTTTTCCAGTTCTAGGCTGAGTAAAATCACCAATTTAAAATCTCATGAAATCATTGCATTTATCTTGGGGGGGGGGGGTAAAGGAGAAAGAAACGAGGATTCCAAAAGCATTGATGCCATAGTGTAAAGGAATACCAGGACAGGGAAGCGGGAGAGGGTTGATTGGGGAAGGGGCGATGGCTTATGGGATTTTCAGGGGAGGGGAGAACCAGGAAAGTGGACAACATTTGAAATGTAAATAAAGAATATATCTAATAAAAAAATAAATTAAATTAAAATAAAATAAAACTTGCCTTAGTAAAACATATTTCTACTGGTATAACAGAGTGTAGCTGAGAATTAAAGAGGTCTATTTATTAGCATGAAGTTTTTCCTATCGTAATCTTATTTAAATTTTCAGAAAGTTAATATGATAAAGCAAAAATTACTGTGATAGTATCATATGCAGTCTGCAATTTAAATGCATTGAGAAAGACTGTAGGAATGTTTGAATATATACAGAAAAAGTCCAGAAATACTAATCAAAAGATAACTGTAGTTGAAGTGTATAATAGGATCATGGTGAATTTTTAATTGCTTTGTCACACCTCTTATATTTTGAATTTTAGCAAATAAATAACAAATATTACTAATCACAGTATAAGGTTTATTTTATGAAAAAAAGGGTTTTTTATTTTTTTATTTTTTTTTATTTTTTTTTATTCGATATATTTTTTATTTACATTTCAAATGATTTCCCCTTTCCTAGCCCCCCACTCCCTGAAAGTCCCGCAAGTCCCCTTCTCTCCCCCTATCCTCCCACCCACCCCTTCCCACTTCCCCGTTCTGGTTTTGCCAATTACTGCTTCACTGAGTCTTTCCAGAACAGGGGGCCACTCTTCCTTTCTTCTTGTACCTCATTTGATGTGTGGATTATGTTTTGGGTATTCCAGGTTTCTAGGTTAATATCCACTTATTAGTGAGTGCATACCATGATTCACCTTTTGAGTCAGGGCTAGCTCCATCCATTTGCCTAAGAATTTCATGAATTCATTGTTTCTAATGGCTGAATAGTACTCCATTGTGTAGATATACCACATTTTTTGCATCCACTCTTCTGTTGAGGGATACCTGGGTTCTTTCCAGCATCTGGCAATTATAAATAGGGCTGCTATGAACATAGTAGAGCATGTATCCTTATTACATGGTGGGGAATCCTCTGGGTATATGCCCAGGAGTGGTATAGCAGGATCTTCTGGAAGTGAGGTGCCCAGTTTTCGGAGGAACCGCCAGACTGATTTCCAGAGTGGTTGTACCAATTTGCAACCCCACCAGCAGTGGAGGAGTGTTCCTCTTTCTCCACATCCTCTCCAACACCTGCTGTCTCCAGAATTTTTAATCTTAGCCATTCTGACTGGTGTAAGGTGAAATCTCAGGGTTATTTTGATTTGCATTTCCCTAATGACTAATGAAGTTGAGCATTTTTTAAGATGCTTCTCCGCCATCCGAAGTTCTTCAGTTGAGAATTCTTTGTTTAACTCTGTACCCCATTTTTTAATAGGGTTGTTTGGTTTTCTGGAGTCTAACTTCTTAAGTTCTTTATATATATCGGATATTAGCCCTCTATCTGATGTAGGGTTGGTGAAGATCTTTTCCCAATTTGTTGGTTGCCAATTTGTCCTCTTGATGGTGTCCTTTGCCTTACAGAAACTTTGTAATTTTATGAGGTCCCATTTGTCAATTCTTGATCTTAGAGCATACGCTATTGGTGTTCTGTTCAGAAACTTTCTCCCTGTACCGATGTCCTCAAGGATCTTCCCCAGTTTCTTTTCTATTAGCTTCAGAGTGTCTGGCTTTATGTGGAGGTCCTTGATCCATTTGGAGTTGAGCTTAGTACAAGGAGACAAGGATGGATCAATTCGCATTCTTCTACATGCTGACCTCCAGTTGAACCAGCACCATTTGTTGAAAAGGCTATCTTTTTTCCATTGGATGTTTTCAGCCTCTTTGTCGAGGATCAAGTGGCCATAGGTGTGTGGGTTCATTTCTGGATCTTCAATCCTGTTCCATTGATCCTCCTGCCTGTCACTGTACCAATACCATGCAGTTTTTAACACTATTGCTCTGTAGTATTGCTTGAGGTCAGGGATACTGATTCCCCCAGAATTTCTTTTGTTGCTGAGAATAGTTTTAGCTATCCTGGGTTTTTTGTTATTCCAGATGAATTTGATAATTGCTCTTTCTAACTCTGTGAAGAATTGAGTTGGGATTTTGATGGGTATTGCATTGAATATGTATATTGCTTTTGGTAAAATGGCCATTTTAACTATATTGATTCTACTGATCCATGAGCATGGTTTTTAAAAAAAGTGTTCTTATCCATGCTAGGTTAACTCTAATATCAACTAGTCTTCTGTGTTTCCTCTTATCATCAGTACAGAAGTAAAAGAAAGACCTTTCCTTATGCCCTGTGATATGGTATTATTCAACAGTTTGTCCCTTGTGGTTTATAATTCATAAGATTGTTTGATATTAAAAGTAAATAAAGGAAGCTGTGCATGTTAAGTTAGCATTGGTTGGTTACATTCATTTCTATAACAAATTCACTGTCTGCTATTACATTTTTCCTTCCATGATCATTAAATTAACATACTCCAACAAGAGATCATTCTTCTTTTAACCTTGTGTTTGAAGAGTTATTTCAAACTTTGAGAGCTTTTAATACCCTAATACCAAATAATTTAATTTAAATTAGAAAATTTGATGTTATATTCCTACTTACCAAAAACATATTGCATTTTTTTTGTGTGTTTACTGCCCTATGGTAACTTTCAAACCATTAAAAAGATACAGATCATGGAGTGACAGTGTGGTGATATGCCCTAAATTGCTAGAGATCAGAATGAATTCTCTATATCTTGGTATTTATAAAGCTTCAAGGATATATAATAGTAACAACTGATTTGGGCCATAAACAAAGTTCAACAATTTGCAAATCTCATTAATTATAAAATGAAAAACTGACATGTTTATACTGATACACTCACCAAAAAAGTATACTAATAAACTGCCCCCCCCAAAAATGTACCTACCACCTAGATTAACCTGCAGATAAGTCTTTCCATTAAAGTAAAATTAAAAATCAGAGAAAGGAGCTAGGGAGGTGCCTTAGTTGATAAAACACTTGCCATGAAATATGAGAAGCCAGTTTCAGATCCAGAGACCCCACCTAAAGCTCTAAGGCAGTAATGGGCAGGTATAACCCCAGTGCACCTATAGCAAGATCACAGAATTTGTAGAAGCCAGCAAGCTAACTAGTTAAAGTACAGAGCTAGAAACCCTGCTTCAAACAAGATAGAAGATGACAACACTTAAGGTTGTCTTTTAACTTTTACACATACATCTACTCATACATATATGCATATTTATTTACATCCTATACATACAAAACATAGTTACTAAAGTTTTTAACCAAATAAGGGCTTGAGATATAGTCCTATCTGTGGTAGTGATTGCTTAGAGTACACAAAGCCTTAGTTTCAATCTCTAGTATCCATCTCCAAAGAGTTTTAAAAAAAAAAAAAAAGAGATGAGGCCATATTTCATTTATGATATAAAGAAAAAGACCACCTTTTCATATTCTTTTTCTATTTCTAGCTTCTCTGAGTGTCCAGACAAATGTAACCTTAGAGGACTGGCAGTGTATGCATGCCTGGGGGATTCTTAGCCAGCCAGTCTATTAGAAAATAATGGAATTCAAGGTTTAGTCAGAGATCCTATCTCAAAAATGCAGTGGAGGGCCTGCAAGATGGCTCAACACACACAGAATGTGCACATGCACGCACATGGTGTATGAAGGTATGTACATACAGAATGTGCACACACGTGCATGTATACATACACACATACACAGAGAGAGAGAGACAGAGAGACAGCACTAATGGTCAATTTGATATAGCCTAATGTCATCTGAACTATCTTAGCTGATATGAAAGCCCATTGTGAACAATGCCATCCCTGGAGAGATGGTCCCATGTTGTGCAAGAAAGCTAGCTAAACCTGAGCTAGCCAGAGACTGTGATCCAGAAAGTTTCGTTCCTCCAGGATTCCCACCCTAACATCTCTCAATGATAGACTATGAACCTGAAAATAAACTAAATCAATTCCTTCTTCCCCCAAGTTTCTGTAGCTCAAGTCATTTGATTACAGCAACAAAATAATGAAAACAGGACTAAGGAATACAGGAACACACACACACACACACACTCACTCACTCTCTCTCTCTCTCTCTCTCTCTCACACACACACACACACACACACACACACACACACATTCAAGAATAATTTAATTTTAATATTACGTATGGATGAGTAGAAAGTAACCTTTGAGATTATAAAAATACACAATAAAATAATCTTATTGTACAACACAAGTGAGATTTAGTCAATCAGTATGTGCATGGGAATGTCAAAAGGATGATATTTGCTAAAATTTAAATATAACTAATGAGAAAATAAAATTCAACTTGACTTTCCCCACTTTTCATTTGAGAAATATACAGTCCTAAATGTATTAAATATCACAAATGAAAAAATATCACAGCATTTTGGTGGTTGACTGTTTATAAAAACATGTATCATGCATTTAAGCCAATTTTATTAATTTCTTATAAAACCTGTTCATAAATGGTTATATTTTATGATTACTTTCTGCTACAATTTCAGATATTGCCATTTTATCTTTTGAAATATGCTACAATGAACTCAGTCAATAAATTTTTTAAGAGCATAAACAACAGGTTAAGATCTAAAACTACCAAAATATCACTGTGTTGATTACTATATCTGTATTTATAAAACAATGCAAGTAATGAGATGAAACATTTATTATTTCACAAAAAAAACCCTATGTAATACTAATATTCTCCTTCAAGTGCAATTTTCTGAGGCATGAAACTATTTTATAAAGAAATATTCAGAAAAATAACAATAAATTGAAAATAAATAGATCATTTGTTAAATGTAAGTAATATGAATTACAGTAGAGTTTGATAGCATACTAAGGCAAAAATTAAGCTTGTTTCTAAGGTATAGTAGCAATATATAATGATTTAACAAACTTTGGAAAATAACTAGATATGTCTTAAACTCTTAGTTATTGATTTTCTTGCCCATTCCACAACTAGCATCTAGTATATTAGGCAAACTCTATAGGCAACAACCATAAGAAAATTAATGAGCAGGCTGAGCCACAGGAAAATTAATAAGCAGGCTAGTTATGTACCATTAAAACAAAATATGAAGTTACTTTCTTAAAAGAAAAACAGAGAAAAACTTTCTTAAAACAAAACAACCATTTCTATGGTAAGAGAACACTGCCAACAAACATGAAGCTCTTTCCATGTAAGCACAAATCAGTAGTGCAACTACCCGAGAGCTTATTTTTTTAATTTAGATACTAACATTAAATATGTGGAAATCAAATAAATGGAAATATTCCATGGAAGAAAAACTCACTGACTTCACAAACAATTCTAAAGAAATAAAAACTAATATTATTGTGAAATCGAAAATATAAAACATGTTAAGAATAAACATAGAAAACTATCTTCTTCCAAAATTATACTGTAAATGAAACTTCTATTTGAACTAGAATTGTGATATTTATGTACTGCTTGCTATATTTAGCAAAAGCAAATACAATATAATCAATAGTTTCATGAAAATGTTAATGAATACAATCTGGGGAGAAGGTGGAACTGACTTCCACAGTGCACATCTTGTAAAAGGACAAGTTCAGTGCTAGGAGACCTTCTCATTTGCTTGTGTGACATCCAGCCAAAACAGAAATTCCACTTACTGTACACCTTGGTCCTGACATGGAAATAATTCATAAGCAATGAAATACACCATTTTAATCACTAGATGCTTATTTATATCCTGTCTATGGCCAAAAAGGCCCAAAGGTGACATGCTAATGATCCTGCGTTTATTTTAATGGATTTGTATAATATCCTTACATTCTGTGTGAGCAAAATTCATAATTTTATTCTCTTCAATGCAATATGTCAATGATTATAAGATATCACTTAATAAGGTGATATGTATCACTTCTGTGGCTGTATTATGTAACAATACAACTCTACCTGACTAGCATCTGGGGGTTACTAAGTCCCCTACAGACTTAATAAAATTAATAGCATATTGGAGTAACCAATATGTCAAAAGTCGGTTTTTAGCAGCTAAAACGAATATCATGCAAGAACAAAAAGTTCATTACACATGGGCTACTAAAGCAACAGGAAGTTACTTTGTACAATTCTAAAATAAGAAATATAGACCAGGATGGAGAAATGTCTCAAATTTTAAATGCTAAGCACACAACCGAACAATATAAGACGTATGAGACCAAACTAATGAGTAAGTCAATTCCTTGTGAAGACTCTCAGTGTAATTCCAAACAGAGACTTTCTTGCTATATCCTCATTCATGCACAGTGCAAAGCACACTGCCAACAATCAACAGCCAGTAAAATATACATACATACATATACAGGTACCAAACAGCTCTCCCTCCACCTCCCAAAAACACTGCACTCTATACCAATCAAAACCCAGAACTTTTCATGGCTAGTGCTTGATTGAACTTTGTCATAAGATCATGAATAGAAGACTCAGTAAACCATGCTCAGCAGAAAACATAAAACCATAAGTACGCCATTAATTGGGGTAAGCTATAATGCTTTGTTGTCTGCTAAGCTGTATTATAATAATAGTTGAAGGTATGATCCTAACAGGTTGTTTTGAGTGAAAATATTTCAATGCTGCATTTGTATTTAAGGACTGATAACAACTGACTGTAACTTGTACATACAAAATTAGTTTTGGTCAAAATTAAAAAGATGAATTCATGTGGGAACTGTCATCCAATTATACTCTACTATTCAAAAACTGTCAACAGATGGAATAGATTTTTACTAAAGAGAACAAATTTCCAAATATATACATAAGTATCTTTCTACTTGTGCAAATGCATACATGAAATTTTGTTTTAATCAGGGAGAGGAGGATGTTTGCTTTAGAAAATGAAATTCCATCAAGACTAAAGTTCGAGAAAATTACTAAAGAGAAGTAACTTAACAGAAATGCATCAGAACCAGTTTCAAAAGAAATGCCATGCCCTGAGTAGAAATAATTTGTAGATAAATCAATCAAAATCATAGAATTTGTAAAAATGAAAAAGAGAAACCAAGTGATTCACCTTTATTTGGTTATTTATTTCTATACTAATAAAAGGCTAATTAAAGAAAAATTATTATTACAAAATAAAAGGTTGTGGAGTGGTGGAAAATTATAGCCAACACCAGTTATCCTTTAAGTTAGAAGTATGATATGGCTGGATTTAGTGGACTTTATAAAAACTCATTACTACTTGACTGTTACAAATTTCTAGACCCACACTTCTGTGATTCTAAGTTTTAGTGGGCCCTACTAATAGCTTGAGCAGCACTGTCTATTGAACACACACCAGAGGGGTGAAGGAAAATTCTGTTGTCCTGACTACAAATAAATGCCCTGAAACTGTGTCACATTGGCATTTCTATGTATACATTTTCTTATTAAAGATTCCTAAAATTACCTTTAATTAGTAGCTTTCTCGAAATAGTGAAATTTCCCTGTGTGTCAATTCTACTATAATTGTAGTAAGAGAGTTGACAGCATGTTACATGACAGGCTGAAGAGTAACATGCACCTGGTCTAATTCTCACTCTACCATCCATTATTTTTGTGTTTTTAATTTAATAAGGTATTGAGAGTCATACATACACAAAGACATCAAAAGAAACCTCAAAAGTCATTTTATAAAAGGGGAATGGGCTCCTGCTTGAGGGAACCGAATGCATCATAAGGAGTTGGAAAGAAGATAAAAGGATGCTGCCATGGACACTGATCTAATAATGACATGTCAAGCACATAAACTGGCAACTTTACACATTTGTACTATATAAGCTAGAAACACTTTCATTTATATATTCTCATTTTAGTTTCACAATAGGGTACACAGGAATATTCAACATATAAGAGATGAGGAAACTCTGTAGTGATTATAAAATATGATATATGATACGGTATGATTATGATATGATACAAGTTCAAGCCCTATAGGTCTTCTAGCATCTAACCTATAAGAAACTTTTTTGCAAACACCATAATGCCACCAATCTTGAAACAACTTAACAATTTCACAAGCTGAAACACTTTAAGACATTTGTGCAACATTCATCTAACACCTAGCTATAAAATAGGGAAAAGACAAGCCAACATACTACAAATCTACTTGTTTATTCCATGGCAGTTTACAAAATAGCAATGTCATTGCCTTTGACAAGACAAATAATAAACAGAAGTAAAGGTAATTCTTTGATGCCTAATGTTGTCAGAAAATTATGATCTAAACATTTAGACCAAACAAAAGTCCATCATACTCTGGTATTCAAAACACTGATGATGAGAGCCTGGTGCATACTCTTAAGAACTGCAGGGCATTCTTGCTGCAGACAGCATGCACCATGATCATATCCCTCAGTTGGATAAAGTGGGAACTACATTTAAGAACAACTGTGCTACCAAATCAAAAGACTACTTTTCATGAACCTAACACCTCACAAACTGGTATATCAATTTCAAATAACAACCAATACATATTTCCATTTCTACATTCTAGATAGATGAGGATACAAAAAAAATTACCAATTCCTTTATCGCTTTTCTGAGAAAAAGTAACTAATAAATCAAATATTAAAAAGTATAATAATAAAATGATCAGGAAAAAAACAGAATAAATAACCATAAATACTACAAAAGCAACAATCTTCAAGTAAATAGTTGAAACATATTTTTGCCCAATAAAATTAGGTAAAAGTACCACCTCATGCATCCCTCTATTAACTAACAAGAATTTAACTTATTGTAAGTTTAGCACTAGATGTTCCAAATACACACATCATCAGGTAGTCAATAAGTATATTAGCTCTAGCTAGGCAGACAAAGCACACATATAAATAACAAGAAAGTAGAACAGAGCCCAAACATACATAAATTCAGCCAGTGAGGACCCACATAGTTCTACATAATAGGGTTTGCACAACTCTGAACAGACAGACTCCTGAGATCTTATCAGAGGTGGTGAAAGGAAAACTGCCTTCAACTGAGATTCCACAAACAGGGAAGTCAGCCAGGCTTCAAAAGTGACATGCAGGTGAAAATTCTTTGTTTAGCCCTGTACCCCATTTTTAATAGGGTTATTTGGTTTTCTGGGGTCTAACTTCTTGAGTTCTTTGTATATATTGGATATTAGCCCTCTGATGTAGGGTTGGTGAAGATCTTTTACCAATTTGTTGGTTGCCGAATTGTCCTTTTGATGGTGTCCTTTGCCTTACAGAAACTTTGAAATTTTATGAGGTCCCATTTGTCAATTCTTGATCTTAGAGCATAAGCTATTGGTGTTCTGTTCAGGAACTTTCTTCCTGTACCGATGTCCTCAAGGGTCTTCCCCAGTTTCTTTTCTACTAGCTTCAGAGTGTCTGGCTTTATGTGGAGGTCCTTGATCCATTTGGAGTTGAGCTTAGTACAAGGAGATAAGGATGAATCAATTCACATTCTTCTGCATGCTGACCTCCAGTTGAACTAGCACCATTTGTTGAAAAGGCTATCTTTTTTCTACTGGATGTTTTTCAGCCCCTTTGTCGAGGATCAAGTGGCCATAGGTGTGTGGGTTCAGTTCTGGATCTTCAATCCTATTTCATTGATCCGCCTTCCTGTCACTGTACCAATACCATGCAGTTTTTAACACTATTGCTCTGTAGTATTGTTTGAGGTCAGGGATAGTGATTCCCCCAGAATTTATTTGTTATTGAGGATAGTTTTAGCTATCCTGGGTTTTTTATTATTCCAGATGAATTTGAGAATTGCTTTTTCTAACTCTATGAAGAACTGACTTGGGATTTTGATGGGTATTGCGTTGAATCTGTATATTGCTTTTGGCAAAATGGCCATTTTAACTATATTAATCCTGCCAATCCATGAGCATGGGAGATTTTTCCATTTTCTGAGGTCTTCTTCCATTTCCTTCTTCAGAGACTTGAAGTTCTTGTCACACAGATCTTTCACTTGTTTGGTCAGAGTCACACCAAGGTACTTTATATTGTTTGTGGCTATTGTGAAGGGTGTAATTTCCCTAATTTCTTTCTCAGCCTGCTTATCCTTTGAGTATAGGAAGGCTACCGATTTGCTTGAGTTGATTTTATAACCTGCCACTTTGCTGAAGTTGTTTATCAGCTGTAGGAGTTCTCTAGTGGAGTTTTTTGGGTCACTTAGGTAGACTATCATATCATCTGCAAATAGTGATAGTTTGACTTCTTCCTTTCCAATTTGTATCCCTTTGACCTCCTTATGTTGTCTAATTGTACTTTAATACCTCAAGTACAATACTGAAAAGATAAGGAGAGAGGGGGCAACCTTATCTAGTCCCTGATTTTAGTGGTATTGCTTCAAGTTTCTCTCCATTTAGTCTGATGCTGGCTACCGGTTTGCTCTATATTGCTTTTACTGTGTTTAGGGATGGGCCTTGAATTCCTGTTCTTTCCAAGACTTTAAGCATGAAAGGATGCTGAATTTTGTCAAATGCTTTTTCAGCATCCAATGAAATAACCATGTGCTGAGAAGCATCTGAAAAAATGCTCAACTTCATTAGTCATTAGGGAAATGCAAATCAAAACAACCCTGAGATTTCACCTCACACCAGTCAGAATGGCTAAGATTAAAAACTCAGGAGACAGCAGGTGTTGGCGAGGATGCAAAGAAAGAGGAACACTCCTCCACTGCTGGTGGGGTTGCAAATTGCTACAAACCCTCTGGAAATCAGTCTGGAGGTTCCTCAGAAAACTGGGCACATCAATTCCAGAGGATCCTGCTATACCACTCCTGGGCATATACCCAGAGGATTCCCCAGCATGTAATAAGGATACATGCTCCACTATGTTCACAGCAGCCCTATTTATAATAGCCAGAAGCTGGAAAAAACTCAGGTATCCCTCAACTGAGGAATGGATACAAAAAATGTGGTATATATACACAATGGAGTACTATTCAGCCATTAGAAACAATGAATTCATGAAATCCTTAGGCAAATGGATGGAGTTGGAGAACATCATACTAAGTGAGGTACCCCAGTCTCAAAAGATCAATCATGGTATATGCACTCACTAATAAGTGGATATTAGCCTAGAAAATTGGAATACCCAAAACATAATCCACACATCAAATGATGTCCAAGAAGAACGGAGGAGTGGCCCCTGGTTATGGAAAGACTCAGTGTAGCAGTATAGGGCAATACCAGATCAGGGAAGTGGGAAGGGGTGGATGGGGGAATAGGGGGTGGGAAGAGGGCTTATGGGACTTTCAGGGAGTAGGAAGCCAGAAAAGAGGAAATCATTTGAAATTAAATAAAAAATATATCGAATAAAAGTGACTTGCAGTTGTAGGCAGGGAGATTCCATCTGACCACAACTTCCAGGACTCCATGCTCTACCTACAGAAAGGAATTCATTCCTACTACTGCTTCTTACTCTCCAGACCTATCAGTTTTGAAACCTGTGCCTCCAGCTCCACCAACCTGTGACTCAACCTTGAGACCTGCTGGTCCAAAACTCTGGTGGTCTGAAAATTCTAAGAGCTGTGATGTTTCTCAGAGCTGTTAACACTAAAGGCAGCTTTAGCTAGCTCCCAGTGTGCAGAATTCAAATGTGACTGTTCTTTCAAGTTATCACTCCCATGTGGGATCCTAATTTTCCCTTTTAAAAGTTATTAATCCTAAATTAAGAAATTTTTCTTATGTTCGGCCTTTTCTGTCCCAATTCATCTCTATAGAGGTCACAACTAGAACTAGATTGGAAATAAATAAACAAACAAACAATCTCTGTCCACTCTCTCTATACCAAATACTGAAGAATATTTGGAACAAGCAGAAATATCATGTCTTTTCTGTATAAGCAAGTACAACTACTGAGGACTCTCAGAAGTTTACAAGCCACCACCAAATGGCTTTTATTTACATTTCAAATGATTTCCCCTTCCCTGGTTTCCCCCTCCCTGAAAGTCCCATAAGCCCTCTTCCCTCTCCTGGTTCTCCAATCAACCCCCTCTGGCTTCCCTGTCCTGGTATTCCCCTACACTGCTGCATCAAGCCTTTCCAGGACCAAACAGCCAATAAAATGAAAGTTCTATGTTTGGAAGGTATCTACTACAGCACTTGTAATAAAAGTCAACAGTGAAATGTTTTTAATGCACAAAATGTTCCTTTAACTTTGGATGAATATGTCTAATGCTTAAAATAAGGTCAAGTTGTTTGCTCTCAGTAGAGCTCTATAATATCTTTTATAACGTGATTATAGCAAATCATTAGAGTTTGGAACAAATGGTTAAAGAAAGGTTACCTCTGACTCACATCTGGAAGGCTGTGGTATTAATGTTCTCAATAGTTCGAGATTCAGTAAATTACTCAGATTGAGTAAATGAACCATTACCCATGTATACTACTGGGACAGTCAAAAGCCCTGGCAGGTATGAGTTGCTGATAATTTTTCATCTTAATATAGGCAGGCCTTCATTTTTTTTTTAATAATTTAAGAAAATCAAGAACAGTAAGTTCAATCCAAAAGGAGTATTATTCTAATCCAACTGCCAGAAAGGCAACTCAGAAGAACCAGTGAATAATATATATCAATAATGCCACTTTAAATGAATGTGCTAACTTAAACTTTGATTTTTAATATATTACTGCTGAAAATGCCATACAGATTTTCTTATGGTGTATTTTTTTTCTCTCATGGTTTCTACATTATGCTTTCACCAAATACATGTTGCAGGAATTTGTATGTAGAGATCTCTGTGCAGTCACTGTCTTCTTACTTCTTATGTAATGCTGCTTCCTCAGTATTACTCCCACCACAAGTGTCAGGAGTCGAAAGTCTGTAAGCTGGAGCAGGAGCACCATCACTAGAGCTGCCGAAATGTCTTACAAAGACAGCAGGTCTAAACTTACACTTGACTTCCTCATCTTGATAATTCATGGTGCACAGTTTTGCAAATGTTCCACCTAATAAGGAGCTCTCATCAGAAACAAAGCAACACAGCAATGTAGAGGCTGGCCCACCAAGCCAGACGTTCACTGGAAGATGTTTGAATCCAAAACATTTTTAAAAGTGGGCATTAGCAGCCACTTAGAAAAATTAGAATCAGAAGATCAAAAATATGATTCCAGTTCTAACAGTTACTGTCAAGCAAAATAAACTGTCTCAAACCACAAAAGGAAAAAAAATGGTTACCTCCAGACTATTTTTCTCCAAAAGAAAGAGGACATATATATAGAATAGAATTATCTTCAGAACAGATCTAAAGCATGGAATTCCTGAAAAGCATCCCTGCTTTAGTACTCAGTGAAGTTGAAAAGAGATCCAGTGGCTCACTGGATCTATTTCCTTGATAGATGTTCACACCATCTCCTAATTATGAAAAGAGAATGCAAAAAACTAACCAAGTTCTTTGAAATTATATCATATACCATAGTAAAGTGAAATAGGAAACACTTGGAAAACTTTTCATTTCATACTTTTCATTTATATCATTTGTTTAATTGAACGTGCTGTGGTAAGTAGCAGATATAAAAATGAGTATCTGTTACATAACTAGAAGTATAATAACACACTTTTAGGGAATCAATTACTTTGGTTATTCAATTTTCTGCCCCTGACCTTGGATGATCAAGAATAAGAAACTAGCTATGCTAAAGGAATGTAGCCATAGAATTACTCCTGAGTAGACAGAATGTCATTAGAAATAATTTTTATTTTATCTTATTTTATTTCATTAGATGTTTGTTTGAATCCTAGTGAGAGAAAGATAAAAGGAGGTATAGATTTAGCTGGGGAAGTGGGGAAGATCTGAAAGAAGTTGGGAAAGGAGAAACTATAATCAGATAGTGTATTTTTTTTTTAAAAAAAATCTATTTTCAATAAAAAATACAATACTCCAGCTACTTTAATTTCATGCAGAATAACCACTGTACACAGTACTGACTCTCATGTTCACAACAGCAAGGCAACTGTTCCACCCCCACCCCAAAGCCCTTGAAGAACATAAATAAGACACTACTGTGCTTTCATATAATTCTTAATAAAGCCTACTTCGACTGTACATACATGAACAAGAGTCCATGATGTCATTAATCTTAACATAGAGCCACGTTTCCAGAATGCTTATTGACCTAGTAACAGTGAATATCCAGCATCTTAGGTTCTTGGATCATATACTTCTGGGCCATGAGCGAACTTACTACATTTAAACAAACAAGTCAACAAATAAAGCCTGCAACAATAGTACTCAAAATGGTAAGCAACAATACATTATTTGTGGTATTTTCCTTTAATATTTTAAGATCACAGTTGGCCTCATGTATTGAGACATAAGAATGTATGATGCACACTTGAAGCACTGCTATGGTAGGGACCTGAAGGTCCCTAGCAAACAAAAATGAAAGTGGGGGTTAAGGAGAAAAAGTTAAAAGCCCAAGATAATAGAAAAGCTGATCTACAGAGAAAAAAAAAAAGTATGAAAATAGGTCAAGCAAAATAAGGAGCTCTTATTTACATAGATATTTTATTACAGGCTGGAGAATGGGCTCAGTGTTTAGAAGCACTTGTACTTGCAGAGAACCAAGGGTCACTACCTAGCACCCACATGGCAGCTCACAACCTTCTTTAACTCCAGTCCCAGGAGATCTGAGGATGTCTTCTGACGTCCAAAGACAACAGTCACATATATACAACATGCAAGCAAAATACATATGCATAAGATAATAAAATAAATCTTATTTTAAAACTTGAAATTAAAAAAACTATCGTATTACATTTATTTATCCATTATAGATGTATATGCCCGTTGCAATGCATGCATGTGGAAGTTACAGTACACTTTAAGGCGTCTAGTCTCTCCTTCCTCACTCAATATAGATCTTGGAGATCAAACTCAAGTCATGTGTCTGAGTGGCAAGCATATTTACTTACTGAGCTATCTCAACAGATGTAACGCAATGTATTTTAGCAAAAATACATTTAACAGAAAACTTGGGATTCACAGCTGTCATAAGCTTTGCATTTATACATTTGGAAAGCAAACTTTTAATGTAAGTATAATATAAGCAACTATATGACTTTCAGTTTGAACCATGCCCACCATAATGAAAGATGAAACAAGTTACTACAGCATCATTCATTGCTAAAAATACTGAAACAAAAGGTCTTTGAGATTAGCTTTCCTAATTATTTCCCAAAGGAAAATAAACAAATGACCCTCCAAATAACTCCTTCATAATAGAATCTTAATATAGCTTTTCATCAATTATAACTTTCACAGAAACAGCTGTACTTGATACAGATTTTGAAAATGTTAGCGTCAATCATAACTACACCTAATCAATCTTTTAAAACTAAATTACAAGTCCAAGACAGAAATCATTTTTAAACAGTATTTATAGAATTGTCCACCATAGTAAATGAAGTGCTAAAAAGTTCTATGTAAACTTTCAGCAAACTATACTTCTTAAAATTTCTTTTACCTTATTTTCTTACCAATAAGACATACTACAAAAATATAAATGGTTACTATAATAATAATAATCTTGCAAGAGCAATTCTTGTTTGTTTCAATAAAATTAAACTAGTTGAAATGCTGTATTCTTTAAATGATTAAATACTCAGGTTCTGATAATGAACTCTTTTGTGAAGAATGTCATTAACAAAATCTTATACATTAAATATGATTCATTGATTTTACTTTATAGTGTTTGCATGTGCTATATGCTGGCATTTATAGAACAGCAGTGACATCTCTAAAAAGTGTGAGGACAGAATACAAAGTATTTAATTGAAAACTTAAATTTAGCCGGGCAGTGGTGGCGCATGTCTGTAATCCCAGCACTTGGGAGGCAGAGGCAGGTGGGCAGGTGGATTTCTGAGTTCAAGACCAGCCTGAAAACACTGTCTCGAAAAACCACAAAAAAAAAAAAAAAAGCCCAGAAAACTTAAATCTTCACTTTCTGAAGAATAAGGGAATCAGCCTATAACCTCCATGTAAGCTGGAGCACATGAACTAAATACCAAAACAATGTTCCATCTCTTCAGTGACTCCCATCAGTAATCATTACATTGCCAAAACATTGTCCAACCACGAACACCTTAATCAAAGCAGCTGGTTAATTTGACTTCTTCAAAGGAGATTGAGAAATGTCACTATCACCTCACCTGACATTATAATAGTCACTCTCTTTCCATACCTCAGCTATGTATAATTCTGTCCAGCTATATGCTGTCTCTGGAAGTGCTAGAATATGTCAAAGGGAGGAAGGTTAACCTAAAGGCGGATTCAATCTATATCACTGATGGTAGACTGTCACTTATGTGGGGGTGAGATCTTACAATGATAAAGATACATGGGGTCAACCATCGTCCTGTAAGGAAACCCAGTAAACTCACTGGTTCACCAAAAACTGTTGTTTGTCTATCAATGGTACCCTACCTAGGATGAATAGATATTTCTCCAGAAAAAAATAACACAAGTATAATAAATCAGTATTGACACACTGTACATAATGATAATTTTTACAGATAGTACTATTCTAGCCTTCAAAATTATCTAGACATGAATTTCAATAATCCATATGCAACCTATTCTACTTCTCATTAGTATTAATGACCACCTTTGTTAATATTGTTAAATAACAGCTGAGAAGCCAAAAAAGATAATTAGCAATGGCACTGTTTTAAAACCTTAAAAAAAACACAATTTCTTTTGTTTTTTTTTGTTTTTTTTTTTTTTGGTTTTTTGAGACAGGATTTCTCTGTATAGCCCTGGCTGTCCTGAACTCACTCTGTAGACCAGACTGGCCTCAACCTCAGACATCCACCTGTCTCTGCCTCCCAAGTGCTGGGATTAAAGGCGTACACCACCACCGCCCAGCTGACACAATTTATCGATATTTTATGCTTCTGAATATGTTCTATTGGTTTCTATTTTAATTCAACCACAATGTAGTACACACTGCTGATATAGTCAACCCTTTAAAATGTTTTGGAATGTATTTAATGACCCAGTGTTCTACTCATTGACCATTTGGATAAGATCATAAATATGACCAACTAACTATACAGTGCATTAAAAATACATCGTACAAGCTAAAAAAAAAAAAATGAGCATTCTACAGTGATTGGCTATGTTGTTCTCCAATATCAATTAGGCCAAAGTAGCTGACAACATAGCCCAGATTCACAATGCCTTTGTATGTCTCCTGATTTTTAAATCAGCTTCTCTATCATTTGCTGTCAAAACAAAGTTAGTTTCTTTTACCATGATAGGGAGCTTTCACTGTCTCTGGCTCTTCCAGAAGTGTGGCTCATTCTCTAGCAAGCTTGTTCACTGTACATTCCTCAAAACAACAACCAAAAGTAAATTTAAATTTTTCTTTAATTTTAAATGTAAAAGAAATTCAAACATCCGTAGGAGTGTGTCTCTCATAATAATACTGTGGCATATTCTCAGAAGTAGGCTAGTAACACAGGAAATCTACCCTACCCTATGCTAACCCTTTCTCGAAACACTTTTTTTCGTTTTTTTTTTTTTTTTTTTTTTTTTTTAAATAATGTGTATGGTTGTTTTTCTCACATGCTTGTGTGTCCTCCACAGTGCCAACAGGGTTCAGAAGTTAGCATAAGATGCCATGGAACTAGAGTTATAGGCTGTGAGCCACCATGTGGGTGCTGGGAGTGCAATTAGGGATCCCCTGGAAGAGCACAGAGTGCTCTTGACTGCTGAGCCATCTCTTCAGGCCTCTTTCTTGAATTTTTTGTTTGCCCTTTAAAATCTGCTTACTTTTACTCACTCTAAAGTATTTAGGTTTTGCATTTTTGTCCAAAATCTACCCTACCTTCAAGAGGCTCAATCTATTAGAAATGTATTACAGCATATCTGAAGTTACTATGTAAATGTCTCTTCAATTCTACTGTGTGTGCTTACTGGTCTATGGCGTACAATGCTGAACTCAGTATGCCCAGAAAAACCAGAAGCCATAGAAGGATTGATTAAGCATGGTATCAACTGAAACAAATCCACAAATCAGTAACTTGAAGATTACAATATATTAATCAAGAAGTTCATTACCAGTACATAGTAACTGTTTAAAATTATTTTGATAGCTATTTCGGGGGACAGACTTCAATAACATCCACTAGGTACTGAATTAACAACCCAAGGGACAGAATAAGAAAAAAAATAGGATAAAAAGAATGAAGAATGGAATTGGGCCAGAGAGATTAACAGGAAAACAATCTCCACAGAAATTAAAAGCAATGCTCAAGGAGAAGAAACAAAACATTTTGCTTCCAAAATACTCAGTCTAAAACTTTGGCATTTCTCTGCCATGTTTCTAACATTCTTACTATCACCCTGACTCACACTCTTGAAATGGGAAATTAGTAACTATGTCAAAATTCCTCAAAAACATGTAAGACGTAGGTCTCAGCAATCACTGTACTTTGGCCAATTCAGTTAAAGTTCCACTTATTCTGGCTAATAATTCTAGATAATCTAGGAATTACTATCAAATAAATGATCACTCTGCACATAATAAGCAAGCTATCTGCTATCAATCATTTAAACATGGACTAGACTGATCTATTGTAAATACCTTTATAGATTAAAAAAAAAAAAGTCACTCTTATGAACCTGTCAAACTGAAATTGATACACTGGAACTTCTGGCACAATTCACAATTAATCTAGTTTCCAATCATAACATAATACATTTCTATCTTCAAGTCGTTCCTTGTTCATGATAATATTCCCTTCCTTAAAAGTTCTTATAACTACAAGGATGTGCGAAATCCTTTTTAAGCTTAATTCCTGTCTTCATAGGCCCTTATATTCTCTCCTTCCAGGTAATCCTCTAACATTTATGCTCTGTATCAATGAAATTATAAACAAAGACCTTACCACACATGAAAGAAAGAAAAATGCATGTGTGTACACACACACAGAGAGAGAGAGTACAGAGAGAAAGAATGTGACAATCCTTCATACACATTAAATAAGCAATATATTAAGATGATACACAATGGCCAGTGACATGAGTATATGGAAGAACCAGTGCCCTGATACACTGCTAAGAGTATAACCATTTTGGAAAGCAATTTGACAACTTTAAATATTAATCATATAACTAGCACTGAGCTCAGCACCCCAAAGTGAGTATTTTGAACAATAAATTCCCACACAAAAACAAACATCAAGCTGGGCAGTGGTGGCACATGCCTTTAATCCCAGCACTTGGGAGGTAGAGGCAGGTGGATTTCCGAGTTGGAGGCCAGCCTGGTTTACAGAATGAGTTTCAGGACAGCCAGGGCTAGAGAGAAACCCTGTCTCAAAAAAACAAAAAGAAAAAAGAAAAAAATAAAGAAATGTCCAACATCCTTGGTCATCAGGGAAAGGCAAATCAAAATGACCCTGAGATTCCACCTCACACCAGTCAGATCAAAAGCTCAGGTAACAGCAGCTGCTGACGAGGATATGGAGAAAGAGGAACACTCCTCCATTGTTGGTGGGATTGCAAGCTGGTACAATCACTCTGGAAATCAGTCTAGTGGTTCCTCAGAAAATAGGACATAGTACTACCTATGGATCATAGTACTACCTGAGGACCCAGCTATACCACTCCTGAGCATATACACAAAAGATGCTCCAACGTGTAATAAGGACACAAGCTCCACTAAGCTCATAGTGGCTTTATTTATAATAGCCAGAAGGTGGAAAGAACCCAGATGTCCTCCAACAGAGGAATGGATAAAGAAAATGTCGTATATATACACAATGGAGTACTACTCAGCTATTAAAAACAATGACTTCATGAAATTCTTAGGGAAATGGAAGGAACTAAAGAATATCATCCTAGAGGTGTGGTGGCGCACACCTATAATCCCAGCACTTGGGAGGCAGAGGCAGGCAGATTTCTGAGTTCGAGGCCAGCCTGGTCTAAAGAGTGAGACAGCCAGGACTATACAAAGAAACCCTGTCTTGAAAAAAAAAAAAAAAGAATATCATCCTGAGTGAGGTACCAATCACAAAAGAACACACATGGTATGTACTCACTGATAAGTGGACATTAGCTCAAAGGTTCAGAATACCCAAGATACAATTCATAGACTACAGGAAGCTCAAGAAGAAGGAAGACCAAAGTGTGGATGCTTCAGTCCTTCTTAGAAGGGGGATCAAAATACGCATGGGAGGAGATACACAGTGTAGAGCAAAGTGTGAAGGAAAGGCCATTCAGACTGTCCCACCCGGGGATCCATCCCATATACAGTCACCAAACCCAGACACTATTGCAGATGTCAAAAAGTGCTTGCTGACAGGAGCCTGATATAGCTGTCTCCTGAAAGGCTCATCAAAAGAATATCAAAAGAATACACCTTTTTCTCAGCACCTCATGGTACCTTCTCCAAAATCAACCATATAATTGGTCACAAGACAGAACTCAACAGATATAGGAAGATCGAACTAAGCCCATGCCTCCTATCAGATCACTTTGGAGTAAGAATGGTCTTCAATAGCAACAAAAACAACAGAAAGCCCACATATACATGGAAGCTGAACAATACTATACTCAATGATACCTTGGTCAAGGAAGAAATAAAGAAAGAAATCAAAGACAGAATTTAATGAAAATGAAGGCACAACATACCCAAATTTATGGGATACAATGAAAGCACTGCTAAGAGGAAAACTAATAACCCTGAGTGCCTCCAAAATGAAACTGGAAAGAGCATACTAGTGTATGCTCTTAAGGCAGCTTAAGGCAGACCTGAAAGATCTGGAACAAAAAGAAGTTAATTCACCCAAGAGGAATAGAAGACAGGAAATCATCAAACTCAGAGCTGAAATTAATCAAGTAGAAACAAAGAGAACCATACAAAGAATTAACAAAACCAGGAACTGGTTCTTTGAGAAAATCAGCAAGATAGATAAACTCTTAGCCAGACTAATCAAAAGGCACAGAGACAGTTTCCAAATTAACAAAATTAGAAATGAAAAGGGAGATAGAACAACAGAAACTGAGGAAATTCAAAAAAATCATCAGCTCCTACTCCAAAAACACAACTGGAGAATCTGGAGGAAATGGACAAATCCTAGACAGATACCAAATACCAAAATTAAATCAGGATCAAATAGATCATCTAAACAGTCCCATAACCCCTAAAGAAATAGAAGTGGTCACTGAAAGCCTTCCAACCAAAAAATGCATGGGACCAGATGGTTTTAGTGCAGAATTCTATCAGACCGGCAAAGAGGAACTAACACCAATACTCTTGAAACTATTCCACAAAATAGAAACAGAAAGAACACTATCCAACTCGTTCTATGAAGCCACAATTACTGATACCAAAACCACACAAAGATCCATCAAAGAAAGAGAACTTCAGACCAGTTTCCCTAATGAATATTGATACAAAAATACTCAATAAAATTCTTGCCAACCAAATCCAAGAACACATCAAAACAATCATCCACCATGATCAAGTAGGCTTCATCCCAAGAATGCAGGGATAGTTCAATATACGGAAATCCATCAATGCAATCCACTACATAAACAAACTCAAAGAAAAAGCCACATGGTCATTTCAGTAGATGCTGAAAAAGCTTTTGACAAAAATTCAGCATCCTTTCATGCTAAAAGTCTTGGGAAGAACAGGAATTCAAGGCCCATACCTAAACATAGTAAAAGCAATATACAGCAAACCGATAGCCAACATCAAACTAAATGGAGAGAAACTTGAAGCAATCCCACTAAAATCAGGGACTAGACAAGGCTGCCCTCTCTCTCCATATCTTTACAATATAGTACTTGAAGTTCTAGCTAGAGCAATTAGACAACATAAGGAAGTCAAAGGGATACAAATTGGAAAGGAAGAAGTCAAATTATCACTACTCGCAGATGATATGATAGTATACTTGAGTGACCCAAAAAACTCCACCAGAGAATTCCTACAGCTGAAAAACAACTTTAGCAAAGTGACTGGTTATAAAATCAACTCAAGCAAATCAGTAGCCTTCCTGTGCTCAAAAGGATAAGCAAGCTGAGAAAGAAATTAAGAGAAATGACACCTTTCACAATAGCCACAAACAATATAAAGTATCTTGGTGTGACTCTAACCAAACAAGTGAAAGATCTGTATGACAAGAACCTCAGGTCTCTGAAGAAGGAAATCCAAGAATACCTCAGAAAATGGAAAACTCTTCCATGCTCGTGGATTGGCAGGATTAATATAGTAAAAATGGTCATCTTGTCAAAAGCAATCTACAGATTCAATGCAATACCCATCAAAATCCCAACTCAGTTCTTCACAGAGTTAGAAAGAGCAATTCTCAAATTCATCTGGAATAACAAAAAGCCCAGGATAGCTAAAACTATTCTCAACAGTAAAAGAAATTCTGGGGGAATCAGTATCCCTGACCTCAAACAATACTACAGAGCAATAGTGTTAAAAACTGCATGGTATTGGTACAGTGACAGGCAGGTTGATCAATGGAATAGAATTGAAGACCCAGAAATGAACCCACACACCTATGGCCACTTGATCCTCGACAAAGAGGCTGAAAACATCCAATGGGAAAAAGATAGCCTTTTCAACAAATGGTGCTGGTTCAACTGGAGGTCAGCACACAGAAGAATGCAAATAGATCCATTCTTATCTCTTTGTACTAAGCTCAACTCCAAGTGGATCAAGGACATAAAACCAGACACACTGAAACTAATAGAAAAGAAACTGAGGAAGAGCCTTGAGGACATGGGCACAGGGGAAAAGTTCCTGAATAGAACACCAATAGCTTATGCTCTAAGATCAAGAACTGACAAATGGGACCTCATAAAATTACAAAGTTTTTGTAAGGCAAAGGACACTGTCAAGTGGACAAAACGGCAACCAACAAATTGGGAAAGGATCTCCACCAACCCTACATCTGACAGAGGGCTAATATCTAATATATACAAAGAACTCAAGTTAGACTCCAGAGA
Source organism: Apodemus sylvaticus (assembly GCF_947179515.1). Taxonomy (NCBI): domain Eukaryota; kingdom Metazoa; phylum Chordata; class Mammalia; order Rodentia; family Muridae; genus Apodemus; species Apodemus sylvaticus. The sequence goes on along the minus strand of NC_067478.1, from coordinate 75,943,846 downwards.
GCCAAATAACCCTATTAAAAAATGGGGTACAAAGCTAAACAAAGAATTTTCACCTGAAGAATTTTGAATGGCTGAGAAGCACCTTAAGAAATGTTCAACATCATTAATCATTAGGGAAATGCAAACCAAAACAAGCCTGAGATTTCACCTCACACCAGTCAGAATGGCTAAGATTAAAAACTCAGGAGACAGCAGGTGTTGGTGAGGATGTGGAAAGAGGAACACTCCTCCACTGCTGGTGGGATTGCAAGTTGGTACAACTACTCTGGAAATCAGTCTGGTGGTTCCTCAGAAAACTGGGCATGACAATTCCGGAGGACCCTGTTATACCACTCCTGGGCATATACCCAGAGGATTCCCTGGCATGCAATAAGGATGCATGCTCCATTATGTTCATAGCAGCTTTATTTATAATAGCTAGAAGCTGGAAAGAATCCAGATGTTCCTCAATGGAGGAATGGATACAGAAAATGTGGTATATTTACACAATGGAATACTACTCAGCAATTAAAAACAATGAATTCATGAAATTTTTAGGCAAATGGTTGGAACTGGAAAATATCACCCTAAGTGAGGTAACCCAATCACAAAAGAAACACATGGAATGCAGTCACTGATAAGTGGATATTAATTAGCCCAGAAGCTCTGAATACTCTAGACACAATTAACATATCAAATGATTCCCAAGAAAAGGAAGGAGGGGGCCCTGTTCCTGGAAAGCTTGATCTAGCATTGTAGGGGAAATGGGAGGGGGGGGTCATTGGGGAATGGGCAGAGGGAAGAGGGCTTATGGGACTTATGGGAAGGGGGGAACCGGGAAAGGGGAAAGTATTTGGAATGTAAACAAAGAATATAGAAAATAATATATATATTCTATATATATTAACATGAACACCCAAAATATTCATTTTAGAAATACAAGAATAAAGATGAAGTGGGAGCGGGGTATCAATTCTGTCCATTTCAGTATTCTTGTTTATATATAATACCAGGCAATATGAAGGAACAGAAAACAATTTTCTTGACCAGTGTCCCAAAACCTCTGATAGCCCAAAACTGCCTGTCATATCTGATAAATATGCCACAACATTTCAAAAATTATAGTTTAAAATGTTAGTTTTTTAGGGACTGAAGAGATAGGTCAATAATTAAGACCACATGCTCCCAGAGGACCCAAGTTTAGACCTAGTGCTCTCACACTGGGAGGCTCACAGCACCTAGAACTCTAGTTCCAGGGTAACCAATTAGTTCTGGCCACCGTCGGAATCCACATACCCATGCACTCACAGATGCATGTGCATGTATGTGTACATACATACACATACATAAATAAGTAAACAAACAAACAAACGTTTTAAATGTATTTTAGGTTTTTTTTTTTTTCAAAGTTCGAAAGTGTAGAGGAATTCAATAGCTGCTCTGTCAAGAGATCACATCCAAAGACTGTCTAGATCTGGCTAGAATGCAGACTCACTCTGGATTACAGTATAATCTGACTGGAATACAGACATGTGCTTTAATGCCTAACAATGAAGGTAAGGTTAGTTTGTAGAAGGAAGCAGCCATGTTTGAAAGTGATAGTTAACTGAGGGGCAGACAAAGTGATGATTCTAAAAGGTTTAACAATTAGTCAGAGATGGATATACCTGACCCTCCCAAGAACAATATAGAAAAGAGAAGCAACTTGAGAGCAACACAGAAAGAAGAGTGGGTGTGTATGGCAGTTTTAAATGGGAGAGTTTCACAAAGACAGGTAGCAGAGAGAACAAGCTAGACACTGGTAAAGACAGAAGGAGCCAGAGAATGAGAAAAAGCCAGAAGATGAGAACTATTGCCAAAGTTAATATGAGACCAAGCATAACAATTCAGTAAGAAGCCAAGAGAAGACAAATGAATCAGTAATCTCAGAAGACTAGATTGTAAGAAGGCTGGAGGCTCTCAGGCCTAGGCCTAGGGATAGTTAGGGCAGAGAAAGAAAATGCTCTGGGCCTCAGCCCAAGCCCTGTACTTTCACATACAGATATGGCTCTCATCTCATCTCTCCAGCTGAGGAAATTAAAACAACATTTATAAGAATGAAAACTATCTTTTTACTTGCAATTCTGGCCTAGGGTAAAGAGGGCCATATTTGGTAATGGAAAGATGAAATTTTTATAACAAAATTTTAGATCATAATTAGAAACCATAAGTTATAAAGCTGGACCTGATCTATCATTTAGAGCTAGTAAATTATTTATGTTCAAGCTTACAAAAATTCAATAATGTATTTCAAGCAAATAATTCTTATAGAGGTTCAAAATGCCCATTTTCCCATGAATATACCAACAAATGAGTTACTATTCAACAATGGTGTAAATAGACAATGAAATAGAGAAAGAATGTGATTATGAACAACATGATCATTCTGTTAAGGTTATTTGACAAAATAAACTAGAAGCCTTTAAAATATATAGTATCCAGACAGGTCATTATAAAAAGAAAACAAATTTTCTTTGTGACAACAGAAACAAAGGTCCCTAACATGATACCTATTAGTAAATAGAATGTAGTCCTATAGTAAAGGAAAACAAATCATGTTCAAGTGAAGGGTTTTTCCCCACAGTAATTTACAATGGTTCAAAATTGGGGGTAGAAAATATACTATATAAACAGACTAAGAACCATCATGTGATTACTTTAATAATTATAGAAAAATATATGACAAAATTTATCATCCATTTATGGTCACAAAAAAAACTACCTGAACTAGGAATAGAATGAAACTTTTCCAATCTGATAAAAAAAATAAAAAATAAATAAAAAAAAAAAACCTGAAAAGCTAACATCAGATACAAGAATAATATCTAAATGTATATCCTACCTAATATCAAGAACAACATATTGGTATCTATCCTTGCATCTCACATTCTTCTCACAAGTCATAATCAGGCAAGAAAAGGAAATGAGAGATGTACAGAAGGTAAAAATAATTATTATTATTATTTTGGTGTTTACAAATAAAGATGATTTAATTAACTATATAGAAGAACTCCCAAAAGTGTCACCAGTCTAAAATATATGATACATAAAAACAAATTGTATTTCTATATACTGGCCAGAAAAAAAATGCAAAATTAAACTTTTAAGGTTCAAGTAAGACTACTCTACAAAATATGTATGTGGTATGCACAACAATGCTCAAAGGTAGTAAAGGAGACCTAAGTAAACAGAAAACTTGCCATATTCACAGAATCAGAAGACTCAGTACTGAGGTGTCAATTGGCTCCAAACATTTAAAAGTTTAGTGCAATGTTAATGAAGACTCCATTTGGAGTTCACTTACCGACGGTGCTTCACTCTCTTTAAGATCCAACCCAAACACATCACGCCGCTTCACCGTGAGGAAGTCAGAGTCAGGCCCATCTTCATCATCATCATCTTGGTCTAAGAACTGCACAGGAAGGTCCTTGACCTTCTGTGCCTCCTCAGTACTGAGAACAGATTCAGTGTGAGGCTCTCTGGCTTTTCCCAGATGAGCTTCCATTTCTTCATCTTCCGTATCTTCGTCTTGTTCTTCGTCACTATCACCACTAGTCAATCTGTGTTCTGTCTCTTCTAGTCTTTCCCCACTTTTGTGAAGGATGGACATTTTCTCACTGAAATAAGCTCTAAACTCTTCTACTTCATCGTTGGTGACGGAGGGAGCTCTGGGCTGAACTGCTTCAGTGACTTGATTCTTTTCCAATTCTTTGGTGGGCTGTTTCTCCATTTTCTGAAGAAATCTTATCCGTGGTGCCACAGCAAGACCAAGAGACCTTCAAAAATGGAAAGAACAAAAATAGTGATGGTATGTTTGTGGTATTATGAAAGTTTCTCCACAGATCTATGTCCAAGGCTTCTTAAAAAAAAAAAAAAAAAAAAAAAAAAAAAAAAAAACATTCCTCTAAGACACATCAATTCTGACAGATTAAATGATCCAAAAGACAAGCCAAAATGAACTGAGTACTTGTCCAGAAAATGTTTTAGACACCTCAGTCACCCTCCAGAGCTGAAACAGTATGAAAGAAAGGAACTCAAATAGAAACAAGATGATCACACTTATGTACCAGACCCAACTACAAATTCAACTCTCAGCTTCCTCACAACACAGAACAGGGATGCCAATTAACTGCATGAGGTACTTTGCAAAAACATAAGCTACAACATAAACTGGAAAAGGCATGGCTGGGGAATGGAAAACAGCTGTTTTCAAAGAATAGAGCACAATACATATACCATCATCCTTGCCTCACATCCCACTTCTGAAAAAGAATATGGCATAATCACAGCTATAAAAATACATTTTCTTTTTAAAGGAGCTAAAAGAAGGAAATCTTACTGGTTTTTTGTTTTTCCACCCTTAGAGCAAGATTTTATTTAAGATTCATTGTTTCCTGACATAATCAAAGCCAACAATTTTCACGAAACTCCCACTGGTATATAGAAATACAACTTTTAAAAAAGCAAAGGTGAAGCCAGGCATTGTGGCACAAGCATTTGCTCGTTAACCCCAGCCCTCAAAAGGCTGAAGCAAGCAGATGAGTTAAAGGACAGCCTTAGCTACATGGTAGTCTTCAGGTCTGCCAAGATAATGCTTATAAGCACAATAAATAAATAAATAAATAAATAAATAAATAAATAAGTGGCAGCTTTATCCACTTTTTTTCCTATATAATGCACAACAAAAGCTGAGAAGTTCAATATTGAAGAGCACAAACTCAGAAATAGAACTGCTGAAGTTCAAAATACACAGCTCTATTGTTTACTAGTTGTGTGATCTCAGGAATAGTCTCCTCTCTAGATAGTTTTCTTATCTGAAAAAATGGAACGGTTGAGAATGTCTACCTAACAGAGTCATGTTAGAGAGTTAATAACACATACAGTAGTTACAGAAGTTAAAGTAATGAATATACAACAGTGGTAACCCTTCTGCCATTACTGAATTACTGTTGTAGCAGGAAGGTTGGGACAATATGTGAGTATATACTAGCAGATTTCTTTTAATATAGTACAGTGATATTTAGACTTCCCAGGAACTAAACCTGAATTCCTTGAAGAGAACAGTGTGTGTGTGTGTGTGTGTGTGTGTGTGTATTCAATATTATATATATATTATATTGAATATATATATATATATATATATTGAATGCAATGACTTACATATATTGGGCACTCAAAAGTACTTCTTTAGTATATTTTTTTTAAACCTGTTATCTTAGAGACACAGCAACTGCTTTAGATATCAGAGGCTTCAAGAGGAAATATACCTCAAGAAAGTTATACATCTAAATATCAACTTAAACTAAAAAACATAGTTAAACTATACTGATCACTTAAGTGTAACATAATTGTTTACCTTTTCTAAACCTCACCAAAAGCAAGTCTTCAATGGCAATCATGGCATTTACTAGTTTGATATGACAAAACAACTTCTAGTTATGTCCCTGCAGTATTCAAAACCTGTGCCCATCCTTTGTGAATATTCTAGCTGCAACAACCAAAATAAAAAACACTGAAGTTCACACAGAACACAAAAGTAGCTAAAAAGCCTAATCTTTGGATGATATTAAAAATGGTGCAACCAGGAGCTGGCAAATGAACATAAGAAAACAAAAGCATGGTACCCATAACACATGTTTTTCCATGAATTACTTAAATAGTAATGCTGTCTTCTGTCCTACAGCGTTATCTAATACAAGGATTCTAAAATATTAAAACTGGCAGGTTATGTTATATTAAGCATATAATCTAACAGAATAGAAAATAGCAGCTTACCAAGGCAATTGTTTTATTATGAAGGGGAAATGGAAAGGATATAAATATATTGTACTCTCAGTAAAAATACTTTTTTAGTTTTCTTTATTAAACGTAATTTGAAAGAAAAGGTACTCAATTTCCAAGAAAATAAGCCAAACATACAGACCTTACCTAAAACGTACTTTATCTGAGAAACCTAAGATAGACATTGAAGTTTGATGACATTCAAGGGTTCTTCTAAAAGATTTTGTCAAGCATTTCCCATAGATAAGACTCCCTTGAATAGAGCTGATTCTACCCTTTTACATTAAAAGGCTATTTTTGTTTTATAATCTCTCAACTATTCAAACAAAATCAGTTGGTCATTCCTTATTTAGCAACCTGAGTCACTAATCTTGCAACAGCAACTGCAAGTGTACATAACAGTAGCAAAACGAAAAAACTATTCAGAACTTATAAATATGATCCTTCCTGAAAACAACAAAATATGAGCTAATTTTTCTAGACTTCATTTAATACACTTCTCTGCAAATTTTCAATGGATGTTCTAAAGCAGAGCAATCTAAACTAGGGCTCTTAGAGAACACACTATGGACAGTCCCTCTAGCTTTACTGCAGCTATGTTATCAATACTTACAGTGCATACTCAGTAATTGGTAACTTGCTCACATTAAACACTTCTTTATTCTTCATAAGATATACTGAACGTATGTAGGAGACAAAACACTGTAAAATAAAAAGCACAATGTAATAGAAGTTGAAGATTGAAGATTAAGCTAAACCAAAATAGAAAACTACATAGTAGTGAAGAGCATTCAGTAGTAATGAAAAAACAAAAAAGATCAATAAACCTCTATTTTGCATGCAAAGAAAAATAAGCTGTTACAACTGTAATATTAGAAAAGATTTTTTCATTTTATCACCAGTCCAAGACAATAAGAAATATCACCTCAGCTGGGCATGGTGGTGCATTGCCTGTGATTCCTGGACTTAGGAGGGAGAGACAAAGGGATTGAAAATTCAAGGCCAGACTGGGCTACATGAAGTCTTAACTACAAGGAGAAAATTCATATTTTTACTCAACTGCCCAAAATCTACCAAATGTTAATAAGTAATACTGAATTATAATAAAGTGCAATGGGGGCAACACGGGCAATGGACTAACACAGATAGAGCATCTATCCTGATTGGATATGTTATTAGCTGAGCAAACACCATTTTTCTAAATGGCAATTTTCTCATCTATCATAAACAATAACTGCCGGGCAGTGGTGGCGCACGCCTGTAATCCCAGCACTCTGGGAGGCAGAAGCAGGCAGATTTCTGAGTTCGAGGCCAGCCTGATCTACAGAGTGAGTTCCAGGACAGCCAGGGCTATACAGAGAAACCCTGTCTCAAAAAAAATAAAAAAAATAAAAAATAAAAAATAAAATAAAAAGGAAAACATAACAGTGTCTCCTAAGTCACTGTTGAGAATATTTATATAGAACAAACACACAGAATATCTTCTGAAATAGAGTAGACACAAATAAATGCTTTTTGTTGGTAATATTACTATAGCAGTCAAAAGTTAAGTTTTCTTTTTTTTTTAAGATTTATTTATTATAATGTGTAAGTACACTGTAAATGTCTTTAGACACACCAGAAGAAGGCGTCAGATCTCATTACAGATGGCTGTGAGCTACCATGTGGTTGCTGGGATTTGATCTCAGGATCTTCAGAAGAGCAGTCATCTCTCCAGCCAAAAAGTTAAGTTTTCAGCAAAATAAAATTTCACTATAATAAATGAACCAAATTTTGAAAGATTGTTTTCCCTTTTTATTATAATTTCAAATAACTATATATATTATATATAATACTATCATCTTGAAAATTCTTATTTCCTTTTTTTACATGAAACTATGCTTATGACAGAGCTATGTCATCCTGTTCCTATCTGTTTATAAAATAAATAGATAATAAATACATCTAAGGAATTACTTTTCCTTTAAAGATAATTTTTATGGGGCTGGGGAGATGGCCCAGTTAGTAACATACTGGTCACACAAGCATGAGAACCTGAGTCTGAATGCCCTGCACCCACATTACAAGGCCAGGCATACAAAATGTGCCTATAATCCCAGCACTGGGGAGCCAGTAACAGAAGGATCCCTGTAATATGCAGCCCAACTAGGCTAAGTCTAGCCAGGTACAATAAAAGACCTTGTCTCAAATAAGGTAGAGAATATTTGAGGAAGATATCCATAATTGACCTCTGGCCTCCATACACACGTTTGCACACCTATACATACACATGCATATACAAGAATATATACAGTACACATATATAATTTTTATAGTGTATTTAATCCTTCTGTCCATATCTCTTAAAATTTACATTTTAATCTGCATTTCTACATTTACTTAATGTAATGTAGAAAAGAAATTAATCTTTTCTACCCAACAAATCTCCCAAAAACCATTTTCTGTCTCCAGAGGCATTAAAGGAAAAAAAAAAAAAAAAGAATGGATTTGGATCAATGGTATTTTCTCCTGCAATCATCCACAAGAAATAGCTCCATGCTTATAGGTTTTGTTCCATCCAGATTATAATCAAAAGCTAGAAAAGTCACTTTTCTGAAACCAAACAGCCTGATGGTACCAGGAATACAGCCATTCTGCTAACTCATTGTGACAGCAACAAGTCACAGGCTTATTTTAGCAGCCATCCTATTCTATAATCTTTGTTCTAAGGGCTCATTTTCCATAAGCACAAACCATGAAATATCCTTTCACATATTTTATTTCCTCGTCAGTAAACAACTGACCTGCTAGTCATCACAACACTACCAGCATTTTCAGTATCATGTGGATTTTAATTCCTAACTTTTCTCCTGATCTAAAGATTAGTCCAACTTGGCCATTCCAGAAGGTACACACACTATAAAAAGTCAGATGTACATAAGTAAAATTTGCACATGTAGGCAATTTCTTAAGATTTTTTTAGTTCAGAAGAGCAAATCAAGGAATATTAAGATTCAAATTTTATTTCTGAAGATAATTTGCAAGAATGCTATGCCATCTAGAAATTTAGCCTAACACAATATTAATCTTCCATCTAGTAAATGCAATTGAACTTACAACAATTTCACTGAAAAAGGAAGTTAAATTTTATTAAGTATACTAGATACCAGGCTGCTTCAAATATAAAAATCATCTTAGAATTTCCTCTGTGTCTCCAATAAGATTATACACAGGTAAATATTAAGAAACACTTTCTAAAATTAAGAAGTAATCTATGTAAAACTTACATTGTTTAAACCATTTAGTTATGGCTATGCAATATAGTAATAGCAGAAATTGATGAAATATAACTGCCTTATAGAATTCCATTCTAAAAACAAATACTGGATTTAAAAATGACTTACCCTTTGAGCTCTTTCTTTTAAATCTTGATCTTGAGCTAAAAATGATTCTAATTTTTTCTGAACATCGATAAGTTTTTCTGGATTGATTCTTTTAAAAAAAAATAATGATTAAACTGAAGAAGCAATCTCATTTTTCAAAACAGAAAATAATATATAACATTTTCTTATGCCCCCTCACTTGACATTCAAGTATTTAATGGTATTTCTCATCTATGGACCAAGAATAACCACAAGAAGAAGAAAATAACAGGACAGTAGATTTCTCCAAACAAATGATGAGGAAGAGAGGATAATCTATATTATCCATCTATATTAACATAATGATTAGCGCAGGCTACTTCTTAATTTAACAAAGCTAGTAGAAAGTAGACAACCATAGGTCACAAATTAATAAGATGAAATTCAATGTCACTGCTTCTTTTTAAATCACATATAAAATCTATCTCAAGGAATTAAGTATCTAAGACATAAAAACTGCTTACCTATTTAAAAACTAAATATATCAGAAACATTAATTTTTGCTTAACTAGGCTATAGCAAAGAATCTACATTTCACAAGAGACTCCATTTTTTCCCAACTTCAAACTGAATTATTACATTACTCCAATTCTAGAGTTGTAACAAGGAAACAAAAAGTGTAAACAGAACTGTTTTTCCTTTAATATTAGGGAAAATTTTCAAAACATACAAAGCTACTAGCTTCAAGAATTCAATTTATGGTCAATTTTTATCTTCTATATTCTTAGTCTTGCCACTATCTTAGTCCAAATTACTTTTAGACAAATTAAGCTGCTTTCAATGTCTCCAATACAAGTAAGACTGATAAGACTCCACTATGCCCAGTTCATGCCTCATCGATGAGAGGTTATGATCCTTTGAAATGAAAAAACCCACAAAAAGACTTCATTCAGGAGCTATCCACATTTCTATCCACAATACCCCTTGTAACTAAGAAGTTCTTTATTATTTTTCTCTGCTGTATTCTGCAAAATTATTTCAATATTTTTTAAAGGTGTCATGGCTGGGGAGATTACTTGGTTGGTAAAGTGCCTGACACACTTGGATAAGTAAGTTCAGCTCTTCAGAGACATTGTAGCACATTCCATTCCTGTATTCTCAGCCCTTTTGGGGAAGATGCGGAGAGATCAAAGACAGGTGGTGCCTTCAGACTCACTGGCTACCTACTAAGGTAGCTACATAAATGATCTTAGGGATCAGAGAGAGACAGGTACATATCACATACCATAAATACACTACACATATAAACAACATTAACAACATACACAGGTTAATCTCAGCATTTAGGAAATAGAGATTACCTCAGCTACACATTACATTTGAAGCTAACCTAGAAAACTACATGAGACCCTATCTCAATCAACCAACCAACCAATCAATAAATAATTCTATAGCATAACCATGATGGGCTCAACATTCATTCAATAGGCAAATTAATATAATGTATCATATCAATATAGGTAGGTATTAAAATATAAGTTATATATAAACCAGAAATAAAAAACTTCAATAAAGAATGCCTTTTCTTTAGAAGAAAGAGGGAAAGGAAGAAAAGGAGAAAAAAAAGGCTAGAGCTAACATCATCCTTAATATAAATGAGAACCTTCTAGTTTTCCCACTAAAATCAAGAACAAAGCAGGAGTACTGGAGAAATAACTCTCCAGTTAAGAGCAATAAACAATCCTTAAGAGAACCCAGATTCAATTCCCAGTACCCACATGGAAGCTTAGAACCATCTGTAATTACAGATCCAGGGGACCTAACATTCTCTTCTGGTTCCCACTAGGCACCAGAAGCACACAGCACTAAGGACATACATGCAAACAAAATATCCAACCACATAAAATAATAAAGGAAAAGAACAAAGCAGAGAAATATGCTTTTCAATGTAGAAAATAAAAAGAAAAAAAGAAAAATTAAAGTCATACTGATTGCAGAAGAAAAAAAATAACACTATACTTGTTTGAAGGTAAAATGATTGAAGACCTACTTGGAAAATCAAAAGAAAGGAACAAAATGCTTGTGGAACTAATAAAAATTATAACGAGGCTTCAGAATGCAAATATATCAAAGGCTTTCTGTTTACCAGACATGAGACAGCAGAAACTAAAGCTGCAAGAAAAGAACTTCTGAGACAGGACTCTTAAGACAGTGTGAGCAGGCTTTACATGAAGAAAACCAAAAAATCTGATGGTAGAAATCAAACAACCACAATTTTCAGTTTCAGGAAAATTCTATCTTGTCAAGGTTTCAATCTGTTTCACACTTGATCTGCAGAATCAATGTAATACCAATCCAAATACCAGCCAGTTATTTTATGGATATCAATAAACTGATTCTAAACACAAGCTGCAGGGCTGTCATGCTCCAACCTCAAGACTTAGTATAAAGCAATAATAATCAAGACAGGACGGTAATTGGCAAAAGAACAAACCAAGAAGAAGAAAACCCAGAAAAATATATAGCTACATGTATAGTCAACAGATCTTTGACAGAGGAACCAGAGCAGCACAATGGAACAAAGTTAGTCTTTCTAATAAATGGTATTAGAACTGGTCAAGTAAACACATAAATACAGCACATACTTTTATTTCTACATGAATCACAGATATAAATAAAAGGCAGAAAAGGACTCAAGAGATGACTAAATGGACAAAATATTACACAAGCTGGAAAATCTGAGTTTGATCTCCAGCACCACCTTGATAAAATGGACCCAGTCATGCACACCTGAATCCACGGCACTAGAACTTGGGGGGTGGAGTTGGGAAAGAGACAGGCAGAACCTAGGAGCTTGCCAGACAGCCAGTTCAGTTAAAGATCTTATCTCAAAAAATAATAATAATAAGGTAGGAAAGTCATTGAAAATGACATCCCGACATCCACCGCTAGTACATATAAACACACACACACACACACACACACAAAATTTCTAGCAACTAACATAGCAGAAAACGTTAAGATGATTTTGAGTATGCCAATGACATTAAATGCAAAAGTAAAGAGCTAATCTGTGAAGTTTTTCATTACCTAGACTAATAGGCATTCTCTCCCTGCTCCCTAGCCTACCATCAGAAGGTAGGTAGGCTACCTACCTACTCCCTAGCCTACCATCAGAAGGGCTGTTCTGCTCTGACACACCTCCTTGCCGACATGACCTCTGAAACCATGAGCCAAAATACTTCCTTTTTTAAGGTGGATTTCTCAGATGCTAATTACAGTGATACAACAGAGATCTTTGTATGAACTCAGGACTCTTAAGTGACACTAATATGTCAATTCCGAAATATCAATAATTCCGAATAATTGCAACAAATATCCAGTTTGTTGGATGCAGACACTGGAGGATGCAACTGCATGTGAGGTTGGGAATGTTGAGCAACTATACTTTCCTTCAAATTTGCTGTGAGTATAAAACTTCTTTATAAAACTTCTTTAAAGTCCTTTATTTTTCCCTCTAACTCAGAAGCTAGATGGTCAAATAGCTTAGAAGAAAGTAGGAAATACGTGCAGGTGATATGATGTCATACTATCACTCCTAACAGCCACAGATGAACAAGTAGCTCTTACTTGATCTCCTTCACAGGTACTTTCTTCTGGAGAAGCTGCTGCACCATCCCTTGTTCTTCTGAAGGTAGTAATATTAATAACGCTTCTCCATCCTCTTTGTACCTAAAAGCAAAGTTTTTAAAATGTATCAATACAATCTTTGCTTTACATTTAACAGTAAAATGAGTAGATGACAAGAAATCAAGTTCACTTAATAAGTGCTAGAAAAATCTGCTTTTAATATTCTGAGATGTCAGTAAGGTAGGGTTCTAGCTGTCTTGCTTCTAATTCCAATCACCTGCTATAATTCCTACTGCCTTTAAGGCTGTACCTCAATAGTACAGCTAGCATCGAAAACAAAGTTGTTAAACAAATTTCATCTTTTGAGATGAAGGTCTCAATATTGTAACCCATGCTGGCCTCAGACAACAACAGGCCCAACTCCAAAAGGGATATTTTAAAATAGGTCCACACAGATTTTTCAAGGAGGGTATTTTCACCCAAGCCACAATAGAATTATAACAAAATTAATTATTAAACATGGCAACCAAGTACACTGAAGAAATCAATTTGTCAGGAATGACATTTGCCTGTAATTTCTGAAAACAGGAGGCTAAGGCAGAAGAATTGCTACATTGAACTATGCAGCAAAACCCTGTCTTAGAAAACCAAAATATATAAATCAGTTCATCTTCCTACAGATTTTGCTGATACCTTCAAATCAAAACTTTTCAGATCAGTATAAAGAAATGGGCCTACTAAGATAAACACTGTCAATCTTTGTAATTGGTCTTCCCTCACTTTAAAGCCAAGTCTTAATTTATACCATACTTCAGAAATCTGTACTGACACTGGCCAAAGGCTTCCTAAAGTACTAAAGTTGTTTAGGCTGCTTGAATACAGTTTACTGACACAACAGTGTCAGTTGGTACACATAAGCAACAAAACAGAAATCAAATGGAATACTTAGGAAATTTTTCAGGTACACAGAAGAAAACAATCTCAAAGCATTCTTTAAATTCATGCTCTAAAATATGAGTGGCAGCTGGGCGGTGGTGGCACACGCCTGTAATCCCAGCACTCTGGGAGGCAGAGGCAGGCAGATTTCTGAGTTCGAGGCCAGCCTGGTCTACAGAGTGAGTTCCAGGACAGATTGAGTTCCAGGGCTATACAGAGAAACCCTGTCTCAAAAAAACCAAATCCAAAACATACATACATACATAAATAAATAAATAAATAAATAAATAAATAAATAAATAAATAAGATTAGATTAGATTAAATTAAATTAAATTAAATTAAAATAAATAAATAAATTTGAGGAGAACATTTTTATAACTGACCAAAAACTATTTACCCAGAAGCTATGACTCAGGAATAAACTAAAGAATACCAAGAAGCAGGTCAAGCAATGTAACACTCACCCTATCAGAAATGGCAAACACATACAAGCAAGAAACCCGAAAAAATAATCAAAGAATGCCAAAGGACAGGCACAGGCAACGTGCACAGCCAGCTCAGAACTACCAGAGAAAGAATACGACACAGCAGACACAGTTCAGGTAGGTCTTTAAGGCAGATAGAAAGGGGTAAACTAAGGTGTTCTAAAAGAATGCCATGTCACCATACAGGAAACCAGACAATACAAGACTGACTGAATAAAGAGAGAGCTAAACAAGGGAAGGTCCACAGCAGAAGTAAAAAAACGATGACTAAAAAGGTGCTCGGAGCCTGACTGCCACTGCCTTGAATGCCTGCCTCTGGAGAGATTCTACAACACTGTCTGCAAATATCATTTTATCACTGAATGCTGAAAGGAAACTGGCTTTAACTAGGAGAACTTTTTATTGTAACAACTAAAGGAAACCGTTTTATCTTACATATTAATTTTAAAACTCAACTCCATTCTAATAAGGAAAAAAATATATGCATTCCTTGTATGCAGACTGAAAAAGATTAAATAAAACCAAAATGTTAAGCTATTTTACTATTGCTAATTATTTAAAATCTTATTGATACGCCAGGTGCTGAAATGGTGAGAAAACAGACATTCTGATGGCTACTAACAAAGCTGAGTGCCTATAAAAATAGGTATTAATCCCAGAACTGAGGAGACCAGAGGTAAGTGGATCTCTGAATTCAAGGCCAGCCTGGAAATCTACAGAGTTCCAGGACAGCCAAAACTAAACCTGTCTGGGAGGACAGGGGTGCAGAGGGAGTAATAATATAGATTTTATATGTATTCATAATACAGAGAATGCTATAAGCACATGACAGAGATTCAACCTAATAGTCTATGTATCAAGACAATTGTCCAGAAATGACACCTTAAATGAAACTTGAAAAATCAGTAGCCAGTCTAACACTAGGGATAGAGACACAGAAGGGACAGCCAAGTTTCACAAGGCATAAAGACAGTATTTCAGAAACCAGTGAATACTTGAATATTTTGTTTTATTCTTAGATAACTTTCTTGTAAGCAAAAAGGAAATATGAATATATAGATACTTCTTTATCTAATGATCTGTTGATCTCAAAAACTAGTTGTAAATAACTTCCTCACTGTTTAAATGCAGAATTATATGCCTCAAAGTTATTCATCTTCATCTACTGCAAAATAGTATAAATTTCAAAACATTCCCTTTAGCTATCAGACCAAACCATGTATAGTGGCAGAAGTTATTAGCATATAAGATAAAAAGATGCGGGTCAGGTGGAGGGGCATATACTTGGAGGCATGGGGTGGGAGGAGGGATTGAGGGTTTTCGGGGAGGGGGAAACCAGGAAAGGTTTTAGCATCTGAAACGTAAATGAAGATTATTTTCAATTAAAAAAAAAGCTTCAGGTGTCTGCTTCGGGATCTGAACAGCCTGGGCCACAGCACTCGGTCTTCAGGAAGTACTGGAGACCTGGTGTGCACCCAGAGGCAGACTGGGAGTGCACAGCTTGCTCCGGTGGCATGGAGCTTAGGTTCCAGTCCTGAGGCCTAAAACAGCTGTGGTTGGTCCAAAAAGGAAGGTGATACATAATTCCCTTCAGATGTAATGCAGTTTACGTGTTTAGGGACATACCTGTGCTCTAATACAGAGTTTTGCTGTTTAGAAAGCAAATAACCTTTATGACTAGTAATACATTGACACTTCCGGAGGACCCTGCTATACCTCTCCTGGGCATATACCCAAAGGATTCCCCGGCATGCAATAAAGACACATGCTCCATTATGTTCATAGCAGCCTTATTTATAATAGCCAGAAGCTGGAAAGAACCCAGATGCCCCTCAAATGAGGAATGGACACAGAAAATGTGGTATATTTACACAATGGAATACTACTCAGCAATTAGAAACAATGAATTCACAAAATTTTTAGGCAAATGGTTTGATCTGGAAAATATCATCCTAAGTGAGGTACCCCAATCACAAAAGAATACACATGGAATGCAATCTCTGATAAGTGGATATTAATTAGCCCAGAAGCCCTGAATACCCAAGGCACAAATCGCATAACAAATGACTCCCATGAAGAAGTATGGAGAGGGTCCTGATCCTGGAAAGGATTGATCTAGCATTGGAGGGGAATATAAGACAGAGAAAAAGGAGGGAGGTGATTGGAGAAGGGATGGAGAGAAGAAGGTTTATGGGACATATGGGGAGGGGGGATCCGGGAAAGGGGAAATCATTTGGAATGTAAACAAAGAATATAGAAAATAAAAATCTTAAAAAAAAAAAAAAGATAACCTACCAAATAAAATAGCTGAGAGCCAGGGAAACTTCCCTATCTGTAACACCTCTGAGGACATGCTAGAGTCAGAGGACAAGCTGAGGAGATGACACCATGAGTGAACTCAGAAGCAATACATGCTTTGCTGAGCAAGCATGAGGGAGGAACTGAGTTCAGATCCCCAACATCCAGGTAAAAAGCTAGTTATAAAATGCATGCCTGTAACCTAAGTGCTGGCAAGAAGGAAACAGGAGAATCTTTTGGGCTCACTGGCCACCAATGTAGGAAGAAAAAAAGAAAGAAAGAAAAAGAAAAAGAAAACTTTTATAAAACAGTCTAGTAATGATAAAAGCAAAGAATAAAAAGAACTGGTCTTTTTGTGTGTGTGTGTGTGTGTGTGTGTCGGGGGGGGGGGGGGGGGGGGGGGTGTTCGAGACAGGGTTTCTCTGTGTAGCTCTGGCTGTTCTGGAACTCACTCTGTAGACCAGGCTGGCCTCGAACTCAGAAATCCGCCTGCCTCTGCCTCCCAAGTGCTGGGATTAAAGGCATGCGCCACCTCCACCGGGCAAAGAATAAAAAGAAAACCAACTAATTGTTCTAACATTTCTAAATGTGATAAATGATACAGAAAAGAGAAGGGTACAAAGGAGTGGACATCCTTACGGAGAGGATAGAAATAGCCACACAGGTAACTGTGGGAAAGGCATTTTACCAGAAAGTAAAATAAAAGTCATTAAGGCAACAATGTCTGACACACACATATAAGCAGCCATAAGACCCGGCCTGGAACAATAAGGGTGAGGGGAACAGAGAAAGTGTATAGGCCTCTCTCTGACTGATGAGAGGCCCTCCCAGGAGTCAGAAAAGATCATCCTGCCTGCTCGACTGAGCAGAAGAAGTGCCTGAGAGAGAAGCATCAGGCCTTCCTTGCTTCTGTACCTGCCATTGCAGCCCAGCTCTCCAATGCTTCAAGTCATAAAACAAAGGATTTGCTTTACCTTTCATTAAGCCTTCAAAACACAGTTATTAGCAGACATATGCCGAAGGCCACATAAGGAAGCAATTTCCTCTTTGGGAGGAACAGACTAGTAGAAGTTTAAAATTTAAGAATAAGAAATTCCACTTGCAAATACTGTTTCTATCACATACCTAATAAACTCACATTAGGCTTAATTCTTATGGAAATTGTTTTTCTCTATTATTTCTGATTGCAAAAAGTTAAAGACTCTAAAAAATATTCTCAATGATTCCTTAAAATAGGAGCATCTTCTGCAAACCATGAACTTGTCCCAATTTAGGAATTTTAACCAATTTCCATCTTTGTATATCAAAGGCATGTGAAATACAAACGCTTGGTTCTACTGTCCCCTAGTGGAATCATTTTGCTATCTAAATTAATACAATATTGAGAACTACAAGCACTCTTGGTACTCGAGAACAGGAAACATAAAAACTTCCATCTTCTACCCTAGCCTCCCTACTACCCGCACATAAAGGGCTTATCTGGTGTGTGCTTTCTAATTACAAATTTTCTGTATTTCCAACTGTAAATTTTTAATTTAAAATAAAAGAATTCAGGTTTTTTAGTGCCAAAACCTGCAAGCCTTAAAGTCACTGTTTTTAAGTGGCAAAACGTACTACAGGATAGAGCACTATAAACTATCATCACTCACTTGTCTGAAAAAGGACTTCTTTTGTTAAGTGGATTAAGGGAAACTTTTTTGTAGATCCAATAAATTCATTAAAAAAAAATCGAAGAATTCAGTAAAACAGTAAATGCTTGAAAGAAATAAACACCTGGACCATCCTTTATTTCTCCTTGGTGAGTCACAAAAAGATAAATCCAGATTCTCCAACTTTAGTAATTTTTCTAATAAATCCACTTTTTTATATTTATTTATTAATGTTCAATTCCAAAAGCAAACACTTTCTGGCAACCTGGTTTTAATTACAGCCTAACAGAAGATTTTAATTAGTTTCAATTTTTAATTTAGTCTTTATTCAACTCAATTATTCAGTCTCGTGGCCCACAATCCTTTCTCATTATCTCTAAGCCCATTAATGGTCATTTTAAATCAACAGAGAAAAAAAGCAAGCATTACATATGCTAACCTTTTTACTGACTATACATCTGAAATAGTCAATTCAGAATTTGTTGTTTATGTATGAAGGGTCATACTTCAACTTTAAAAGTTAATGGCTGTATTTAAAAAAACACACTAAAATATTCTTTAAAACAGTATTCTCATATACTCATAAACAGTAGTCTCATATATATATATATATATATATATATATATATATACACACACACACACACACACATATAAACATATAAAATTCTCTTCAGACTTAGCATTGCAGTGTTGTTCTAAGTCTCCATCTACAACCATTAAGATCCAGATTAATGCTCACCATAACATGTTCACCATACATTGTATTTCTACCAACTTATTCAAAATTAAAAACCTGGAACACTTTCTTTTCTTGAATCATTTCTTGATATTCTAAAACACTTATTTATCTCACATAGAGAAACTTCAAAATACTGCTAAATATATTCTATGAAGGAATCAGTCTCCACTTTTCACATCATGCCTCTAGCCCAGGTAAAGGCCTGTAAGCCACTTTCTAGTTTACAAGATACCATATATAGTCAATTCCTATCCAAGACCTAAAGGACCACAAAAATGCAGATGTAAGTGGGTGCATGCACCAAATTTTACAAAGGAAATTACGAAATTGGGAAAGGATTTATATCACCAACTGCCACTAAAACTTCTCAAAAGATCTCACTGTGAAAAATAATACAAATGTGAATCCAGAATATTAAGATCCACCTTAAGAAACTGGAAACAGGATGGGCGGTAGTGGCGCATGCCTGTAATCCCAGAGGACGAGGCAGGTGGATTTCTGAGTTCGAGGCCAGCCTGGTCTACAGAGTGAGTTCCAGGACAGCCAGGGCTATACAAAGAAACCCTGTCTCGAAAAAAATCAAATCCAAAAAAAACCCAAAAAACCAAAAAACAAAGTATAAACCAAAGAAATAGTCTAAATACAGCTATTCATAATTAACATAACTTTATTATAATTAATGTTATTTATAATTCTTAACCATTATAGATACCATATTACAACAGTTTACTGAATGTTATTCATCTGCTTTCCATGGTTTATATTTCTCTATGTCATATGTACATGCTCATGTGAGTATGCATATGAAGGCCAGAGATTGCTGTTAGAGACCTCCCGACCTGTTCTGCATCTTCCATTTATTGAGACAGTTTCTTACTGAACCTGGAACTCACCTACTCAACAGAGTAGCTGGCCAATAAGCTCTGAGGATCGACCTGCGTCAACCCAACAGCACTAAGAAAACAGATGCTTGTCACTTTCCAGGTGTTTGCAGATGGGTCCCAGGGATTCATGCTCAGGTCCTCATACATGAATGGCAGGCACTAAGGACCTTACACATGCTAGGACAAGAATTCCTCAAGTACATCCTCAGTCTTCTTTTAACATGTTTTTAAAGCAGGATCTAATTGCCTAGGCTTGAGTTGAACTTTAAGATCCTTTGCTTCAGCCTTCCAATCCTCAGCTAAGAGCTACCACAACCAGATTCCATCTCTCTACTTTTTAAGTCAACTTCTGGACAAAGAATTATTAAGGCAAAAGGGAAGTATTGTAAGACTTTTGAAAAGCATTGTGACCCAGAAAGCTGTTAGCCATTTATAATTCTATAAATTTCACTGCAATCTCAATAATACTAACAATTACCTAATCCTTTTTATTCATTTAGATCTATTTTTAATTTGGCTCAAAATAACTGTGATTTTGTTTTATATTCTAGACATTTCTCCTATAGCTATTTGGCCAGAATATGGTACTTCAAATGGAATACAAAAAAAAAAAAAAAAAATGCCTTTTAAGTCTGACTCAGAAATAGAAACCTATGACTCCTACCAACCCTATCCATTATTAAACCCTAGACCACAGAAAGTAAGAGTACAAGACCAAGCCTAGAGAATTCAGACTGCCTAAGCTCAAATCTTGGCTGTTTATATCTTCAAACATACTGCATCACTGCTTAAACAATTGATGATTTCATATGAAACTACAAATGTTATGAAGATTCAGTGAGATGATGTTCGGTAAACAATTTATGGGAAAGTTCCAAATCTTTATGGATTGTTCTCAATTATGACAGCCTTCAGGCCATAATTTTTTACTTTTATCTGTTTGTTTGTTGTGCATGCATGTATGAGAAAGAGAGCACATACATGCCAGAGTCTTTGTAGAGGTTAGAAACCAACTTTTCAGAAGTGGGTCTTTCCTTCCGCCTCTTGCTTCTGCTGATGCACAGTGTTGCTCCGGGCTAGCTGGTTTGCAAGCTTCTGAGCAAAACCCCTTTGCCTCCTATCTAGCCATAGGAATACACTAAGATGAGTACCACTATATTAGGCTTTTTAAATGGATTCCAGGGATCAAACTCAGGTTTTTATGGCACTGAGCCATCTCCCTAGCCCACCTAAACTCACAGCAAATTAGGTATTAACTCAACACCTAACTGTTCCATTCTTTGTTACCTGTAGCTGCAGCAAAAGCATGTTTTGTTATTAAACAGTACAAAAACCAAGAATTAAGCCCACACACCTACCTGGCTGTTCTCCCAGCTCTGTGAATATATGTATTGGCATCCTCTGGACAATCAAACTGAAGAACCCAATTCACAGCTGGAAAATCTTTATAGAAGAAATATCAGGGAATGTGAGATAATTTCAATATCTAGCCTGCTGTATGTACTATTATTATTTTACAGTATTATGTGCCAAGATTTTCTATCATATCTCACTAACAAAACTTTATTTAAAATAAAATTAGTTGTATTAACCAAGAAATCATATTTCTTGAATTTGACAAGTGGACTAAAATTAGATTGCTTCCTATCTAAAGCAGAAAAGATGGTTGCATTGTGACTGACCACAAAGTACCCTGATGGTTAATTATCTAAAAGCAGCACTCTTCATATAGTTCTAGTGACCATAAGCTGATTTCTGGTTCTGAGGAGATGGTTCAGTTTAGCAAAGTGTCTGTCACACAAGCATGAGGACCTTAGTTTGAATCCCCAGCACTCAAATTAAAAAAAAACAAAAAAACAAAAAAACAAAAACAAAAAAAAAAACAAAACAAGTTTAAGTCAAGCATGAAAGCACTTGCTTGTAACTCCAGCTCTCGGGAGACAGGAATAAGAGGATTTGGGGATTAGCTATTCTAGCAGATTCTGTAAATGCCAAATTCAGTGAAATACTATGTATCAAAAAATAAGGTAGAAAGCATAGATGGAATTAAACATCACCTCTAGCCTCCACAAACTTTGCACACCCACCAACATATGCACAGACACATTAAAAATAATAAAAAATAAATATTTCTTAAATGTAAGCTGATTTTAAATTTACACATCTATTTTTTCAGCTAGTCCTGCCTTCGACTAAACTGATAAGCAATTATACAACTACATTTCCGACTACTACAGGCCTTATTCATTTTCAAAGAAATCTGTTCTTAATTTCTCAGAACTACCTATACAGGGTAGGGTTTGCTGCAAGGATTTCTGATGACAATTTAAAAAAAGAAAAGAAAAGAAAAATCACTCTAAGAGGGCCAAGATGATAAAGAGAGTCATTTAAAATAATCAGCTGGAGTTAACTGTGCACATGTTCAACACCAGCACTTGGGAAGCAGAGGCAATATTTGTGTCTTTGAGGCCAATCTAGTCTACAAAGCAAGTCTAGAATAGCTAGGAACTACACAGTGAGATCATCTCAAACGAGTAACTGCTAGAGTAGGGTAATATGTTTACCTACTGTTTATGTATGCTTAAAATATACTATAAGTAATTAAACACAGAGTGATTCAAGTTACTAGTTCTCTTAACACCTCCACCTCACCTATCCCACAAAGCTACAAGGTATATGTCATATCACTACAGTGCCTTTTGGAAAATAAAATTAAAGTATGTTAAATATAGTGACTTTAAAAGTCAGAACAATTGGTCAAAAAAAAAAAAAAGATTCCACTGATTATTCTTGTTAAATGAGTTATAATTTCAGTTTTCAAAGTTGTAAGAAATTTTCTTATCTTTAAACTTTTAATCCTTTTTTTTCTTTCATAACTGTGGAGGCTCCAAGAGATTATAACTGGATTATCATGAATCATAACAAGCTCACAGAGATGCAAATACTACACAATGTTTCACCATCACCTATCATATTCATCAACTTACCAATTTACTATTTTTCTCTCAAAAGATGTGAGATTTCCAGACAAACACCCTCTAAATAAATATATTTCCTATGATCACTGTAATGGCATTCCAGTTCACTTACCCAGCCCCCTGGCTGCAATATCAGTAGCAAAAAGCACTGCAGCCCTCTTCCGGACAAATTCATTGTAGACTTCCATCCTTCTCATCTGCTGCTGCCGGCCATGGAGAGCAAGGATGGAGATCCCTGGGCGCAGCCGGCAGAACACCCTGAACAGATACTGCACCTGGCACAAGCAGAAGGGTAAGGTATAGGCGCACCGACTATAGGGTTTTTTAAAGAAATGCAATCTAGAATTAAGGTCTTGCATTAACATTTTTGCATACATATTTTCTAAAAGAATTTTGATTAAAAAAATTAAATCTCAATTGCTAAAAATAAAAATTGAAAAAAGTTCTTACATTTTTAAATCTACTAAATTCTTTCCAATATTTGAATGGCTGTAAAAATATAACCTCCATAAAACTTTTTTTTTAAATAAGCAGTTTTACCATATAAATATCAAGGAGATTCCATATAGAAAAGCCATGAGAATTACAAGATGAACTCGTAATGGAAGAAAGTTTTGCTTCCTTCCCCACTCAACTTTCACTTCTATCTCCTGACCTCACAAAACTGCAGCTTAGATTTTAATCTTGAAAATCTTTTATTAATCACATTATAATTCATAAATTTCTACAACAAAATGATCTTAAGTTGTACATTTAATTTTCTATAACAGGCAGTATAAAATTTCTTCACAAACTGAGAGTTTATCATACTAGCACTTATCTGATCCCCCTTCCCCCCAAAAAATAGGATTTAAATAACTTAGATATAAATAAAATTTTATTATAAATATATTTAATATATAGGTCTAAAGGAGTCAACTATAGTTTTAGTTTCTTCATTACTATGTATTTGCTCCGAACTAGATACTGTTAGACTGAGCCAGAATTCAACAATATTTCTAACATATATAAAATTTGAGTGCATACATTTTTTAAAAAAATTGGACCCAGAGGCAACAACCTTTGGACTATAAAAAATGCCAAAAATCACAATATAAAGTGACTGCAAAAATCCTGAACTGAACAATGTATTACTAGTCATAAAGGTTATTTGCTTTCTAAGCAGCAAAACTCTGTATTAGAGCACAGGTATGTCCTTAAACACGTAAACTGCATTACATCTGAAGGGAATTATGTATCACCTTCCTTTTTGGACCAACCACAGCTGTTTTATTATTACTCTTATGTTCTTTAACACTCTAGAACCAAGGAAGTTCTGATTCTTTACCAGTAAAATCAGAAATAATGGCTTCATGCCTTTGCATGGTACACAAAGGGGTACCATGAAAAGGGGGAGGGAAAGACAAACCTGCAGGCCACAGATGCACTGAGGTAAATTAGTTTTAGGAAAAGCATAGACAGAAATTCAGTTTAATGACTTCATGAAAACGTTCCATAATATGACTCTTTTGAATCCAAAAGGGACTTCAATTTTCTTTAACAAACCAGCTGAGGTGGAAGGTAAGAGTCTAAGCATGGAATTTAACTCTTACTCACAGAAAGTCATTAGAGGAGACCCGAAAAGAAAGCTAACAGAAAGTTAAGAATGGTCCAAACTGTACTGGAGCATGGGAGATGACAAGAAGTTATGAAGCTAACAAATTGCCAAGAGTACTGATGAAAAGACAGGGATTAAGCGTTACAAATATGGAGAAACGTTGGGCAAAGAACAGCTGGGGACAGCAATTCTTGAAGTGTTCTTATTTGAGCAGTCTCTTCATACAACTGGATATTCTCAGTAATCAAACAAAGCTCAGGAAAGAAGTCAGGACTTGAGATTTAGATTCTGCAATTGACAGCATTAAGACTGCACTCACACAATGAAAATCATGAGGTTACCCACAAAACATACTAAGGGGGCAGAAGGGAGAGAATTACTCAATATTCCAGCAGTCAAAACAGAAAGACCTAGCAAAATAGTCATAAGAGATCAGTCAGGAAAGTAGAAGAAAGACAGGTTAATGTATATAAAGACAAAAGATTAAGTGAGAAGGAAGGGCTTCTGATAGGACAAGGAAGAACTGATAACTGAGCACTAACTGGAAATCTGTATCCTTTAAAAGCTAACTGAATTGAAGGTAAAGAACAGGAGAAGAAGTAGATTCAACTAGTAAAAACAAGTCTTTAGAAGGCATTGTGAAGAACAGAAAGGCAGGAACACTGGGTTTGCTTTCCGTTTTCAGTAGGGGCAATTATCAACAAATGGTAGGCTGGGCAGTGGTGGTGCACGCCTTTAATCCCAACACTTGGGAGGCAAAACAGGTGAATTTCTGAGTTCAAGGCCAGCCTGGTCTACAGAGTAAGTTCTAGTACAGCCAGGGCTACATAGAGAAACCCTGACTCAAAGAAAAAAAAAACCAAACAAACAAATGGTAGAGAGAGAAATAGGCAAGACAAAGAGACATTATCTATATACAACAAAGATATTTGCAGATGAAGACAAAGCTTAGAACATACAGGATTGGTCACTGTGACAGTAGATCTTGATTATCAATTTGATTAGTGGGAGATTAATAAAGTACACCCCCTGGATACATCTATGAGGGCTTTTCCAGAAAGGATTGGCAAAGAGGTAGGGGACTGAATGTGGGGGCAACTAGACCAGGCCTTCTCTCTCTGCTCTCTGGCCATCGTAACATGAACTGTTCTACCCAGTCACATAACCCCATGGTGACTGAAACCTCTGAAAGCAGAAGCTAAAATAATTCTTCCCTTAAGTTAAATATGTCAAGCATTCTGTTCTGTTAGTCTGACTAACACACTGAAAGTCAAGCACAGGCAAACTATTATGGCAAGAAGAAAAGCAGAGAGTTGGAATAAAAACAATTCTGTACATTATTTCTTATTTTCTAGTCACAAACCCAACTCTTCCCTAAGAAGTATAAAACTCTGAAATAAGTACTAAGAATACCTGAAATTATTCTTTCCACAGAAGAAGTATAGGCTTCAGAAGACAACAAAAACATACCACCTCTTACCATTTCACAAGTTAGAAAGAAACTCACCTGCATGCTAAACACGCTAAGCTAGAAAAGGGGCAATAAATCTAGAGTTTATTGTAAATCTATCATCAGGAATCTTAAATACACAGAGAAGTAGCATATAAATCAATCATGATATCTTCCACTTATAAGGGAATATCCTTATATTTCTCTGAATCCTTTATTCCTAGTACAGGGCTAGTATTCATGAATTATTTCTTAACCTAGTAAAGATGTAGACAAAATATTGCAGAAGGATTTTTTTTTAAGGAACAACTGATCCTAAAAGGGTTCTAAAAACTTTCATGTAAAATAATTTAAATTTTCCTTAAAAAGCATCAACTATTTACCCAGAATCAGGATAAAGGTATGTACAGCAAGCATTCCAAAAAAGAAGTAAGCATGAACAAAAATTTGAGGCAGAGAAAAAAAAAGAAATATTCAGTTCCATGTACCTGGAGGGAAGGAGAACTGCCCCATCACAGAAGCCTCAGTCAGCCTAGCTAGGTTCCTTTGTCAATACTTCTGATGGAGAGTACTATGTTCCCAGAATCACTAACATCTAAAACAGTGCTGAAGGAGACAGCAAGGGCTCGACCTTCATTGGGCTCGACCTTTATACAGCTCTGTCTCCCAGCACTGCACAGAACAGAGTATCATTATTTGTCTAACTGAAATCTGACAACTCGAGGACAGTGATCCAACACAAATGCATTCAAAAGGAATAATTAAAGAATCAATACCTCTTTGCAACTGGAGAAAAACACAATACTCTTCTTCTTTAGGTGGCTCCTCAAAAAGGAAAACAGCACGCTTATTTTTTGGTGCAGCTCACAAATTATATAGTTCTGTTCCAATGTAGCAGGGGTGCTTGTAGAATCAAAAGAAAACCAAATTCTTTTAACAATGTCATATTGCTGTTTTGAAATGAAACTTATCAGTGGTCCATTCTCCCAATTTCTGTGACACATATACTTTTTCTCTGTTGTCCCCTATAAAGTAACCTCATCATGGCTGAATATATCAAAACCCTTTAGAGATTATATGAAACACATACACACAGAATGGTGCAAGATCAAACATGAGTCAACCACAGAAAGAAGGCAACAACCACCATCTGTGAAAAGCAGCATGGGAAAACTCTGCTGGGCTGCTTGATGGCTAATGCCTACAACTTTATCGGGGTTTGAGATCAGAGAAATACAAACATCCATCTAAGCAATTTAGACTTAACATATGTATATTTTGTGGAAGATTTTACAAAGAAGAACAAACAAATATTGAACTCACATTAGTGATCATGTGAGAAAGCCTATGGTTATCTGACATTTACTTCAAATGCATCCAACATTAAGATGGGTTAATGTACAAAGGTATGAAGAAATGAGAGGAAAAGGAGTCACTGGCCCGTAGTGAGCACACATGTAGCAGGTATAAAAAACTTATTGTAGACATGGCAGGAGGAGGGCTTGTAGGGAGAAAAGGTTCAGGGCTGGAGAGATGGCTCAGTAGTTAAGAGCACTAACTGCTCTTCCAAAGGTCCTGAGTTCAAATCCCAGCAACCACATGGGAGCTCACAGCCATCTGTAATGAGATCTGACACCCTCTTCTGGGTGTCTGAAGGTAGCTACAGTGTACTTACATATAATAAACAAATAAATATTTTTAAAAAGGAGGGAGCTGGGCGGTGGTGGCGCACACCTGTAATCCCAGCACTCTGGGAGGCAGAGGCAGGTGGATTTCTGAGTTCGAGGCCAGCCTGGTCTACAGACTGAGTTCCAGGACAGCCAGGGCTATAAAGAGAAACCCTGTCTCCAAAAAACCAAATCCAAAAAACTGAAAGAAAAAAAAAAGGAAGGGGAGGCTGGAGAAATGGCTCAGAGGTTAAGAGCAGTGACTGCTCTTGCAGAGGTCCTGAGTTCAAATCCCAGTAACCACATGGTGGCTCTGTAATGGGATCTGATACCCTCTTCTGGTGTGTCTGAAGACAGCAACTGTGTACTCAAATAAAATTAATAAACCTTTAAAATAAGAGACATCCCAAGGAAAAAAAGGTTCAATGGGAGGAGAGAGGGAATAAGAGAGAGTAATGCAAATATGACTATAATATATGTATATATACATATGAAATTGTGAATAAACAATTTTTAAGAATTTATTGTAAAAATTGTTACATGTTTAAAAATTCATAATAATGTTTGAAAAGTATATATGGATTTACTCTTATAATCAGTCTGAGGGATAAAAATATATATGGCATCATTCAGAACCACATGATTAAAAAAGAAATCAACCCAAATGTCTATAACTAATGAATTTGTGGAATGAACTATTAAACATACCACCATAAGGTATTATACAACTATAAAAAAATATAATATATTCATATATCAGTCTGGAGTGGCCTCTGGAATCTACCATTAAGTAAAAAAGCAAGTAGCAGAACAGATCAGTTCAGTGCTATGAGACTGGTGAGAGACACTATATATGCATATGCTTGCACAACCAAGTGTCATCACACTGTTTTCAGGAAAAGGGGCAGATAATCCAAAAAACGAAAGTCGAATACTTTCAGATACCAAAAGAAAGAACCGGTAAAATAGAATTTATTAAAATTTAAATTTTCTAATTCATAATAAACTTCTTTATGTCAAGAAAAAGAAAAGCAAAGCCAAAGGACATAAAAAAAAAATTTGCAAACTCAATGTTCAATAAACAGTTGCTCTCCATAATACATGGAAAAACACAAATCCCCAATATAGGGAGAAAAGAATAAAGCATTGCCCGAAAGTAATGCTCAAATCAAAGAAGAACATAAAAGATGTTCCACATCAAATAAGCATACAAGATGCTCCCCTCTTGCTGCTTGTGAGGAAAAATTCAAATTTAAGATATGATACGAATATACACACCCCTACACACTTCAGAGCCTCAGATTTGGAGAAATGATACAGCCACTTTTGAAGATGCTTTCCTTCCCAAACCATTCTTGTCATCTAGTCCAGCAATTATACTCTTTGGCATTTATCCAAAAGAACTGAAAAATCGGTGTACACACACACACACACACACACACACACACACAAACCTGCACTCAGCTGTTTAGCAATTTTATTCCCAACCACTCCACTACAATTTGGAATCAATCAAGATGTTCTATAATAAGTAAGCAGTTAAAATATACTATATACAGATAATAAAGTACTGTCAGTACTAAAGTTTTCAGGACTAAGGGTATAGCTCAGTGGAAAAACACTTGAAGGACACATGCAAGGCCCTGGGTTCAATCCTCAGCACAAATTTAAAAACCTTCAAACACCATTGATAAAGCCCAAATTGCCTACTGAACAATACCTGTTGTCCCAATGCTATCTTGTCAAAGACAAGATAATCATGCTTACTTAGGCAAAAATAATAAATATTTTACATAAGATACCTTGCTCAAAAATGTCATTGAAAATGTAGACTAAAAGATGGCTCAATAATTAAAAGAATTCACTGTATAGTTAAGAGCCTGAGTTCAAATCCCCAGAACCCACATAACAAGAGGAACATCTATAACCCTAGTGCTCCTAAAACAAGATGTAAAACAGAAACAAACAAGTCTCAGAAGTTTTTGGTTTATGCACCAAAAAATAATTAAGAAGACTTTCTTTCAAACAAGGTACAACCATGATTGTCCTCTGACATCCATATGCACACCATGACATCCATGTACCTAAACACATGCACACACAGACACAGACACACACACATACACAAGTAAATGTGTGCATACTTATTTAAAGCCAAATGATCTATAACTACGAATATTTCTTAGAACTGTTGGGAACACAAAAGTTCTTGCACCCACAGATCACCAGGGAAACTAAGAATGTTAATCACACAGAGTTATTGCCTCAAAGGAGGAAAGGAGTATCTCTTTTCCACACAGAAGGCTGGAAGAAGATGTTGTTAATGACCCGGTGACCTTTGTTATCTGTAGGGCCAGACCTCACCCAAATCCCCCAGAATGTTTATCCTAGACTCTGCCTCCCCATACCTTTATTGTTAGCTTTGTTTCTCAGTCAATGGAATCCAACATTAGGGGAAGCATCACATGTACTCTATAGCATGCTGACCTACCTCTACATTATCTAGGTCTTGGTCAGAGACATCAGATCCTAGGGCCTTAAGCCATACCACCCAGCTTCATGGTCACATGTACTTTGAATTATGTTTCAATGTAATTATGCCCCCTCTTGCACCAGATTCTTACATCAGGAAGCTTTTTTCCAAAATTGTACTGTGCTTAAATATGCTTACAATGAACCACCTAGTGTAAGATTCTCTAGAAATTTGAACTAGTATCAACTAAGTTAGGTTGAACCCACTTTTCCTTCCTGCATCCAGTTCATCTCCCTGCCAGCTGTGGCATTTGCAGTGACCACACACATACACACACACACACACACACATCCACACACACAGAGCACTCTTCTCTCATTCCTAGAATTAAACAATATCCCTACAAATCCACATAACAACTTTATGTACAAAAAAAAAAATCTTAGTCTCCCTATGGGAGAAATCTTTTACAGGGGTTGTATATCAAGATATCCTGCTTATCAGATATTTACATTATGATTTATAACAGTAGCAAATTACAGGTATCAAGTAGCAATGAAAATAATTTTATGGTTGGGGTCACTGCAACATGAGGAACTATATTAAAGAGGCACAGAACTAGAAAGGTTGAGAACCACTGTTATAAGCCTTATTATAAATTACACTCTCTGAGCACTGTAACTAGGAAAGCACCAATATACCTAACTATTCCACTAACAGTAAGATACAACTCTCCCTTGGGAAACCAATATCCATGTTGGGTATTTATGATTACACTGGGCATCTCCCTATTAACCCATGTGCTTAAAAAAGCTAAGGTAAAAGTAGTTATTTTGAAAAAAAAAAAACAAACCTGTGTCATGTTTGCTTATCCTGAAATCCTGAAATCCCTCTCTGTGAGTATGGAGGTCCTACTTAGAAAAGGAACTCTTTTGATTGGTGCCAATGTCAGGGAGGAGTTATAGTTATGTCTCTGCCCCTATCACTACCTTAGGAAATATGCTATGACCTCATTAAATTCCTTGGAAACTCTTTGAAGACAATAACTTCAAAAATAACCCAAATCATATAAAGACAATGAAGTGCTACTCTCCATTGAGAAGTCCACACCACATAAAGCCACACTTTAATATCTTATTTTTCCTGGGTGCCTCTTTCTCTTAATCTCATAATGAAAATCTATATTATATGTGTCTTTTAATAAACTGCTTTGTAATATGCAGTGCTGGAACTATTTTCTGCATCAGACCCAAGACTTCCACTTGCCTAAGTAACAAACACCTCTAACAAACTCAGACCACTGCCACAATGTTTGACTTTGACTCAATATTTGTCACTGTCATGCAAAAACTGGTTCTCTCCCCCTCATTTATGGTGGAAGTGGTTACTAACATCTTACCAAGATGTTTGTTCTCCAGACTGCATTTTCAGAAATGTTACATTAAAATAGTCTCACAATTAAACATACATGCAGAATTTATTAGTAGTATGTTCTGTGTATCTAATACCAAAATGCATATTACACACAAAATAAAAATTTAGAATATGAATTCTTGAACTAAGAAGATGGTTCAGGGAGAGAGAATTCCTACCTGTATTTTGCTTTCTCATGAACCCAGACATACTCAGGGTCTTTCAAACTCAAGCGTGCAAGGTCCTTTACAGATTTGGTCTGTGTGGCTGAGAAGAGTAAAGTCTGGCGTTTCTTGGGAAGATTTTCAATAATAGCATTCATGGTATCAGCAAAGCCCATATCCAAGATTCTATCTGCCTCATCAAGAACTGCAAAGAGAAAAGTGCAAGTTGCTCTATAATATTTAAATAATACATTAGGATAAATACAATTTAGTGCACTGCTTAAATTCCTAAAGCAGAAAAGTACACCGGCTAAGCTAAGGGTACAATTCAGTAACAGCTCAACTGCCTAACATTTGCAAGGTACATGTGCAAGGTGCTGCGTTCAAATCTCAGAAACACATTTTTTTAAAAAAGTAATATAATGAAAAATTGATCATATATAAACAAATAAAATCTACAGTTAAATTTACACAATATGTTGTTAAACTCTTAGTACTGATGAACCAATCACAGTTATGTGCAAGTTTAAAACTAGAGGCAACTGAGTGAAGAAACCCTACCACTTTAACTTTTCTGTACGTATAAAAGCATTCAAAAGTGAAAAGCTATTAAATATTTAATACCAGAGATTTCCATTCTTGCATAAACATCATGACCAAGAAGCAAATTGGGAAGGAAAGGGTTTATTCAGTTTACACTTTCCACATCACTGTTGATCACCAAAAGATGTCAGGACTGGAACTCAAGCAGGTCAGGAAGTAGGAGCTGACCATGAGCCGAGGCCATGGAGGGACGTTACTTACTTACAAGAGGCCTTGGAAGGATGTTACTTACTTCCTCTGCCTTGCTCGGCTTGCTTTCTTATAGGACCCAAGACTACCAGCCCAGGGATGGCACCACCCACAAGGGGCCCTCCCCCACTTGATCAGTAATTGAGAAAATGCCTTACAGCTGGATCTCAAGGAAGCATTTCCCCACCTAAACTCCTTTCTCTCTGATAACTCCAGCCTGTGTCAAGTTTACACACAAAACCAGCCAGTACAATTGACCCTTTGTCAACTTGACACACAAACGCATCACTATTAAGCTTCAACCCTTACTTTCTTATTCATCTCCAAGATCTAAATAACTTTAAAAGTCCCACAGTCTTGCATATTAAAAGTTTTATCCCGCTGGGCAGTGGTGGCACATGCCTTTAATCCCAGCACTTGGGAGGCAGAGGCAGGTGGATTTCTGAGTTCGAGGCCAGCCTGGTCTACAAAGTGAGTTCCAGGACAGCAAAGGCTACACAGAGAAACCCTGTCTCAAAAAAACAAAACAAAACAAAACAAAACAAAAAAAAGGTTAATCCTTTTAAAATATCCATTATCTTTTAAAATTCAAAGTCTTTTAAAAATTCAAAGTCTCTTAACTGTGGACTCCACTAAAATACTTTATTTCTTCAAGAAGGAAAAATATCAGGGCATAGTCACAATCAGACTCCAACCGTCCAATGTCTGGAATCCAACTCACAATGTTCTAGGCTCCTCCAAGGGCTTGGGTCACTTCTCCAGTGCTGCCCTTTGTAGCACACACATTGCCTTCTAGGCTCCAAGCTGCCTACTCCACTGCTTCTGCTGTTCTTGGTGGTCATCTCATAGTACTGGCATCTCCAAAACACTGCTGTCTTCTACTGCAACTAGGCTTCACCAATAGCCTCTCATAGGCTCTCTTCGTGGTGCCAAGCCTCAATTCCTTTGCATGACCTCTTCAGTCCTGGGCCATCAATTGCAACTGACGCTGCACCTTCACCAATTGCCTTCCTTGATCTCTCACAGTGCCAAGACTCAGCTACTCTTCATGACCCCTTCATGCTTTCAAAACCAGTACCATCAGGGTGACTCTTTCACATTACTAAATCCAGCCACAGCACAAGGTACAACCTTGGCTATCTCTGGAACACAGCCTCTGTGCTCTCAGAAAACACTTCCCACAAGATTTCACATCAATGATGTTAGTCTCTTCTTAATCACCACTAATTTCTTAGCCCCAACTAACCAGCATCAACAGTCCCAGTAACACAAAGGTTTGCTTTAATGGTTCTGGTATCTTGTTAATCACAGCTGACTCTTCGGCCCCAGCTAACCAAAACAAAAGAATCTTCACAATCAAAATAGCAATGGCCCTGATAGTCTTTAATCTTCCCTCTGAAATTTCACAAGCCAGGCCTCCATCTTCTGCACTGTTCTCAAAATTATCTTCCAAGCTCCTACACAACATCCCACAGAGCTCTTAACACCAAATGGATCTTCTAGCCCAAAGTTCCAAAGTCCTTCCACAGTCCTCCCTAAAACATGGTCAGGTTGTCACGGGAATCGCCCACTATGCTGGTAGTCTTAGTCATGGTTTCTATTACTATACAAACATCATGACCAAGAAGCAAGTTGGGGAGGAAAGGGTTTATTCAGCTTACACTTTCCACATCACTGTTCATCACCAAAAGATGTCAGGACTGGAACTCAAGCAGGTCAGGAAGCAGGAACTGACCATGAGCAGAGGCCATGGAGGGACGTTACTTACTGGCTTGCTTCCTCTGCCTTGCTCAGCTTGCTTGCTTTTAGAACCCAAGACTACAAGCCCAGGGATGATACCACCCACAATTGTCCCTCCCCACTTGATCACTAATTGAGAAAATGCCCCACAGCTGGATCTCATGGAGGCATTTCCTAAACTGAAGCTCTTTTCTCTGTGATAACTCCAGCCTGTGTCAAGTTGACACAAAACCAGCCAGTACAAATAACCAAGAAGCAGCCTCTCCATGCAGAACAGAAGTTCATTAAATTAAACCAAATGACAATTTAACTGAGGAGACGGCTCAGTGGATAAGCACTTGCCATGTAAGCAGAAGGACTAGAGTTCAGAGGTAATCTGGCCAGCTGTATTTGCCAATCCAGTGTGCTCTATGTTCACCAAAAGACACTGCCTCAGTAAACAAGAGTAGAAAGAATAGAGTGGACACCTGACATCAACCTCAGGTCTCCATACACTCCCACACAGGTGTGAACATACATATGACATGCACACATACATGTACCAGAAACAAAAAAAAAAACTGTCAATGCCTAACACTCAGGTACCTAGTTAAATACAATGGATTCCTGAAATGTTGTCTATTGACCAAAGAAGTAGCAATCTTGTACTCTTCTTAATTTAAGAGCCCAAATGCCAAAATAAAAGTACAAATTATTCCTCAGACTGTTTTCATCATGTTATCTAATACGGCATTGCTGATATTAAATCTCAGAAGAGCTTTCTCAGGAATGAGCTGGGGTTTCGGGGAGTTTTGGTTGGTTTTGTTTGCTGGTTTGCTGGTTAGTTGGTGTTGTGTCTTGTTTTGTTTTGTAACAGAAATCATAATACCCACCTAACATCTGAAGATTGGTGGCATGAAAACATATTGTTTCATCCATGTGTTGAAGAAGTCGACCTGGTGTACAAACGAGTATGTTTATGTTATTGATCCTCTCAGCTTCATGTTTCAGATCCTGCAAACAGTCGTTTCTTTGGTTACACATACATGCCTTACAGCAGCTTATGCTCAACTATAAAAGCCACTTGCACACAGAATTCATTGGAGCAGTTTAGATGCTTAGAGATAGACACCACTTCTCCCTTTTAGTTCTATAGCACACCCACCACATTTCCAAGTAAAATCTAAGTCCTCAGAGAAGAGGAGGGGGCGATAGAGGGAAGGGACTTGTAAGGGTAGTAAGGGGTCGGGGGCTGTGACCAGGATGTTAAGTGAATTTAAAAAAAAAAAATTATTGAAAAAAAAAATGAAGAAACTCAAGAGCTCATCATACCCAGGATTCTGAGGCTAAAAAATACTAACAAATGACTAAGACAAGACTTAATTTCCTACTAAGTCAGTAAACAGTCTTAAAAATTGCAATTACTCCAACTCTCTAAGTCAGGACTAGAGGCACTGAACAGGCTCTCCCATACAACTTCCATATTTTTTTGGGTTGGGGGAGCTAAATAAGCACTACAGTTTACATTTACAGTTTATAGGTTCTCACCTTCAGACAAGAACCACCAAATGCTATTAAATGTTAAAGACAAGTAGCAGGTACAAGAGTAGTGTCTGTGACACTACCTCTTCCTTGCTTGTATACATGTGCATAGAAATTCAAGAACGACTTATCCTCTCAGCCTAGAGGTAACCATAGCAGATATAACCATCTCAGATATACTAAAGTCAACAAAAGCTGGCCAGG
Source organism: Apodemus sylvaticus (assembly GCF_947179515.1). NCBI lineage: Eukaryota > Metazoa > Chordata > Mammalia > Rodentia > Muridae > Apodemus > Apodemus sylvaticus. The sequence goes on along the minus strand of NC_067478.1, from coordinate 75,908,082 downwards.
TCTTACCATAATACCATAACTAAATACATACTCCTCAAAGCAATCATCATCCTTTCAAGTGGTATTGTCATAGCAGTGTTTTTTGTTTTAATTATTCAGCCTCTTAAACATTCTATTAAAAGGTATTACGTCCACATACTGCAGTGTTCTCTTTCCCAAAGCATGCAAACAAATAGGTTTGCTCTAGATAGCCTGTCCATCTGTCTGAAAGCCTCATGAACTCAGATGCTGACAAGAGTGGACTTTCTGGACCTATATAAAGGCCCCATCCAAAGTCCTCCATCTCCTCTCCCGCTTCATCTGCAGAGTGTTGTTAAAGGAAGGGGCAGATAAGGAACGAACCTTTCCACCAATGATGAGACCAGCTGAAAAATCATGATTCTTCCCTACTTTTCGTAGAACCTCAAATGTTTGATAGGCCAGTTCTCGAGTAGGTGATATTATCAGAACACCCAGGCCATCTGTTGAAGTCCACTGCAGGCGGTATAAGGCTTCCAACACCTTGAAGATGAAAGCAAAGTGTTTTTAATAATCTCTTAGAAAAAAATCTTCAATTTGACTAAAGTCTCAACCCTTCCCTTCAAATCAAATACAGCATCAAGCAAAAGGCATTCCTCTCACAAGTTTTATCCAGTCTGAAAGAGGCATTTTCTTCCAGCTAACAGAAGCATCCAACTCCAATGCAGAGGCCAAAGAGAAGTCTTAAGGCAACTCATTTGATGTCAGAGTCAAAAAAATCAGAAGACCAGCTACTGGAGGACCCAGCTATTGTATAACCCACACCTCTCAAACAGGGACAAGAAAGTTATGTTCTAAACAGAAACCACATTAGAATCTGTATAGCTGTTAGAGCTTTACAGTGATTGAATTCCCTATATGTAGAAAAATAATGCTATAATAACAACAACTAGGATTTAAAAGAAAACTAGTTTTGAGACAAATGATTTGCTTTCTCTAGGGGCCAGTTGTTTTTGTAGGAACCAAATCAGAAAAACCAACTGAGCAACTGTAATGTAAGTGAATTCCTAAGACTACGACTACCCTACTACTGTAAAGACAGCTATCAGTGTTCCAGAAATTTCTCAATACACAAACCCCTTCATGTGAGCAAGATTAACAATCATCATCTTCATCAGAACATCTGTTAACTACTGCCAAGAGACCCCCTGAGATTGTTTTTTTTATATTCCTTACAGCAAAGAGTGGGATATTCACTAGACCCTCACCTGACATTCTGGTCATTCACTCCTGAACCTCCCAGTCATCTGTATATCATCTTCCCTAACTGTATATGACCTCAGCATTTCAAATGGCATTAGAGTATACAAATGTAATGGGCTAACTGAAGGGAAGCTGTCAGTGCAGCTATGGGCATGTCATAAGCCCAGTTGCTTTGGAGTTATCTATCCTGTAGAAGTAACCTGTAATTCATGCTCTATAAGTAAACCCAATAAATTCACTGACTCTCAAAAGTTGAACTTCAGTGGAACCATACTTTGTTTTCTTGGTAGTGTCTATAAGGCAGGAGTATATATTCATTTACATCTGCCTGGGGAAAGAATTCTCACATCATGAATATATTTCAGCCTTATCCTAGCCGGGTGGCAAATACAAATACCACTGACAGGCTTGCAAGAGTGAAAGCAGAAACAGCTTTCTCCACCAGGTCTCCTGGGAATTACATCAAATGGAATAACCCAAGCAAAAAGGCAGAACCATTCTACACTACCACCATGGAATATCCACCTCCTTCAGAATGCAATTGCTTATATAGCATCCTGACTCACTCACCAAAGTAAGTTACTGAGTGCCTTCCATGGGCAAGCCCTGTGATAGAAGCTAAGGAGTGTGAGATCAGGCAAAGAACTAGATAGATGTGGCTCCTGTCTGGCCAGGAACTCCAACATGAAACAATTGTTTACATAACTGTCTGTTTTGTTGTAGGTATAGAATGTCATAAAATCATATAATAGAGGCTCTGACCCAAAACAAATGTACTTACTGGGACAAGAAAAGCCAAAGTCTTGCCAGATCCAGTTTTGGCAGCTCCAAGCACATCTTTACCTTGTAAAGCCAACCCTATGGTCTGCTTCTGTATCTCTGTTACCAAGCGGTACTGGGCTTCTTGCAAACCTAGCAGTGTGAAGAGAAGAAAACTCTTAATGGATGATGCTACAAGCTTGATTGTGTGCCCCCATCACAAACAGATGGCTGGTTCTTCTGTTCTACCCCGATGGAAATCACAAATAGGCTTAGAATAGCTCACATAATTTTGAAGGACTGGTGGTTCATAGGGTAGACTACCAAACCCATAATCACTTAGGCCTATATCCTGAAAACTAAAAGCATATAACTCTGAACTTTCAATGTTGGAGGCAACAGGTGCATGAGACGGTTCATCAGGTAAAGCACTTGCTGTTGCAGGCCTGACAACCTGAGTTTGATCCCCAGGACCAGATGAAAGGAGAGGACTGACTTCACAAAGTTGTTCTCTGACCACCACAGGAGGACTGTGGCACTCACCCCCTCCAGCACACACACTCCAGTAATAATAATAAATCAATTGTTTTGTTTTGTTTTAAGCTGAAGACTACTTGTTCTTCTGTTCAAGATAGAGGCTTGTTTGAGGACTTAGACAATATGCAGAATGGTGACAATATGGATGAACCTAGAATGAATTATATTAAATGAAACAAGTCTGGCACAGAAAGACAGACACCAGATGATCTCATGTTTATAAATCCTAAAAACAAAAAGAATGTCACCAGAAACTGGGAGAATGGAGAGAGAGAAAGCTATTACTCAGCACAAAGGTACACAGGTTGAAATAGGTTCAAGAGCTATATTGTTGGCTGAAAATATATATCATGGGTCGGGGACAGCTCAGTTGGTAGTGTTTACTTAGATGGATGAAGCCCAGGGTTTAATGCCTGGATACATGCCAGTAGTTAGGATATAGAGAATCAAAGGTCAAAAGTCCAAGGTTATCCTCAGCTACACAGCAATGGCAGTATTGAGGCCAATGTAAAATATATGAGACCTACCTCAAAAAAATTATATATATATATATATATATATATATAAGACAGCTATAGTGTACTCATATACATTAACAAATAAATAAATCTTTGCTGGGCAGTGGTGGCGTAAGCCTTTAATCCCAGCACTCGGGAGGCAGAGGCAGACAGATTTCTGAGTTCGAGGCCAGCCTGGTCTACAGAGTGAGTTCCAGGACAGCCAGGGCTGTACAGAGAAACCCTGTCTCAAAAAAAAAAAAAAAAAAAAAAAAAAAAGACTGTCATGTCTACCCTACAAAACTAACACAAAGGGTAAAATACTTTTGTTTGTTCTCCTGTTTAACTGATAGAATCACTGAGTCTCATTCAAAATGTTCAGAGCTTTCTGGTCCTTTTTAACTTATCTTCAGCCAATCCAGAAAGAGTAAGAAATAGCCGAGCGGTGGTGGAGCACACCTGTAATCCCAACACTCTGGGAGGCAGAGGCAGGCGGATTTCTGAGTTCGAGGCCAGCCTGGTCTATAGAGTAAGTTCCAGGACAGCCAGAGCTATACAGAGAAACCCTGTCTCGAAAAACCCAAATCCAAAAAAACAAAAAATAAAATAAATAAATAAATAAATAAATAAATAAATAAATAAATAAATATTAAAAAATTAAAAAAAGAAATAACATTCAGTGTTTTAGAGGTGGGTGGATGGTACATGCCTGGGAGGAGGATCGATGACTTTATAGTCTGAACATTAAAAGGAGTTCAAGGCTATCCTAGACTACATAACACTGTTTCAAAAAAGCAAACCTTACATTTATGGTATTTCATGATACCAAAAATGACAAAAGATTATTTCTTCCTGTTAATCGTTATCTTCTCTAAAAGGTGTGGGGCTACAGATATAGTTCCATCAGTAAAGTGAATGAGGACTTGAGACAATCTTCAAAACCTTCAAAAAATGCCGCATATGGAGTTCTGTGTGCTTTTCAACCTGGACTAGGATAGAAAAGCAGGAAGATTTGTGGGGCCTGCTGGCCAGCCAATCTAGACTAATTAGAGAATTCTAGGTCACTTAGAAACCCTACATGAAAATATGAACATGTTCATATATATTAACATACAAGTGCATTTTTTTAATTGAAAAGATATGAATAAATCTAACAATCCATTCTAAAATGACCATAAATACTTACCTTTCAATGTTTTTTTAGACAAAGGGAAATCTGAAAATCTTGTAATTTCATTTACATTTATCTGGAAAAAAGATTATAAAAATAAAATGTCAGATAAGACAAGAAATGCTAGATGACTCACTAGTTTCATAATACAACTCCCCCTTTCCCCTACAATGTACTACCTAGCTCATCCTTCATATAACAAAATTAGAAGCATACCATCTCTTCTAAACAAAAGACATTTATTCAAATAACATAATGTCCCATGGAGGAACCTCAATTGGCAGATACTCTTCCAAGCAGAACTTAAGAAGTGTTCCTCCTTCCTTACTTGTGGTACCACTAAATAATGAGCTACTTTCATAGGATAGAGAATACCTAAGGAAGATAGTATGATAGGTAATAGTGATTGTAAACTTGAAAGGATATAGAATCACCCAAGAAACAAACGTTAGGGCATGTCTATGACATGGTTCCTAAATAGGGTTAATTAAGGCGGGAAGATACCTAAGTGTAATCTGCACCAACATTCATCTGCAAACTAGCCATCGCACACTCAAGATACCATCTTCTCCCTGCCAAAAGAGGCTGGATCCACACAAACTATAAAGCAGAATACATCCTTCCTCCTTAAGGAACTTCCTGTCAGGTATTCTGGCTCATAACAATGAGACAACTAATATGCAACAATGGTAAGAACTGGGGCTGTTACTGTATGCCTGATGCTATATGCCTGATGCTATATGCCTGACGCCGCGATCCATAAGCCTTCAGCACTTGTTTGTGAGAGGACTGGAGAAGAGTATGGGACTTCAACCTAGAGAAGTCTTAGAATATTCAAGCACACCTTAATATGAAATCCAGGGGAAGTTCAGAATGCCAAGAGAAATGCTGACAGTAGAGGCTCACATATAATTCCTGAGGTTCAGAGGGACATACTGACTATCCTGATTTATACCAGAAACTATCCATGTCATATTCTGGCCAAGAATCTGACTGTATGCTGGCATGTCCTGAGAACATGAGAGAAGATAAATCCGAAAGTATTGGATTAATTTGTTTGTCAATGAAATCTCAAGCCAGGATAGCAGTCATTCAGTCAGTGTCATGGTTACAGCTTACTGTTCTTAACTAGGTCTACAGTGAGCACATGTAACAAGCAAACAGACAGATAGGGAAACTCTGCCATTTGGCAAAGAAAGAAGGGAATTTAAAGTTTCAGGTACTATGGTTGCTAAGAAAGTAACTGTAAATTGTTAAGATTGGCACCACAAAGTGAAACCCTGTGTCCTGGGAAAAGGAGCCTCAACAACAAGACTCTTCTCACTGAAGTCTCTATCTAAGGAAAATGCAGTCATTTGAAAAGACAGGGCATAAACTGAGAATGCCACTTAAGACCCTCCCTCTCTGACCAACCACCTAGGAAATACCTCATGGGGTCAACACAAAGAAGCTGACTTGAGGGAATACAAAGAGGCCAAACTGACAGCAGAACTTACAGTTGGGCAATGCTGTCCACATGGTACTAATCTTACAGGCACAGCCATGAAATGTGGAAGAATAGGGAGTTATGGAGGCTCACACTAAGCTTCCAGAGAGTCACTAAGGCCAGGTGAAGGACTGGCAGGTCAAAGCCTCTGCAAGAAGGCCCTGAGAAGCCATCACATGAATGTATGATGGTGAAGCCTGGATAATGATGGGACCCACAAAAAGCTGGACCATGGGGCATCCACTGATGCAAGTTCAGGCATAACGGGAGCCAACTTGAGAGAAAGTGTACTGCAGAAAATAAAGTCCACAAAGATGGACTACCCAAGCCCTTTGGAGCCCAGATGATTCCTTCATTAGACACCTACATAAGACCTGGAGATTTCCTTGTCATTTGTCCCGCTAGGTTTTAGTATTGCTTTGTCAAATCATTCATTGCTATGATTCCATTCCTCCCTTTGGGAAGTTGACTACTTACTCTGTGTTATTATGTTTCAGAACTATGAAACTTGTTCTTATTTTGTAGGAGCTCACAGATAAGAGCTTACCTTGGCCTCAGACAAATCCTCCCACACACACATTCTCCTACAATCCAGCCAGTCATAAGCCAAGGATTAGAACCCTCAAGCTAGAGGAAAAGGAAGAGATTCAAACTTAGAGACTATCAAAGGTAGCATGAGTGGCCTTTCAGCCTTGCTGACTTAAAAAAAAAAAAAAAAAAAAAAAAGCATCTGGCAAGGATGTGAAGAAAGAAACAATCCCATTGTTGGTGGGATTGCAAGCTGGTACAACCACTCTGGAAATCAGTCTGACGGTTCCTCAGAAAATTGGACATAGTACTACCTGAGGACCCAGCTATACCACTCCTGGTCATATACACAAAAGATGCTCCAACATATAACAAGGAGACATGCTCCACTATGTTCATAGCAGCCTTATTTATAACAGCTAGAAGCTGGAAAGAACCTAGATGTCCTTTAACAGAGGAATGAATACAGAAAATATAGTACATTTACATAGTGGAGTACTGCTCAGCTATTAAAAACAATGACTTAGACAGGCAGTGGTGGCACACACCTGTAATCCCAGGACTCTGGGAGGCAGAGGCAGGCAGATTTCTGAGTCTACAGAGTGAGTTCCAGACAGGGCTATACAGAGAAACCCTGTCTCGAAAAAAAACCAAATCCAAAAAAAAAAAAAAGAAAGAAAAAAGAAACAAAACAAAACAAAAAAAACCAATGACTTAGTGAAATTCTTAGGCAAATGGATGGAACTAGAAAATATCCTGAGTGAGGTAACCCAGTCACAAAAGAACACACATGATTTGCAATCACTGATAAGAGGATATTAGACCAAAAGCTTGGAATACCCAAGATACAATTCACAGACCACATGAAGCTCAAGAAGAAGGAAGACCTAAATGTGGGTGCTTCAGTCCTTAGAAAGGGGAACAAAATACTCACAGCAACAAAAATGGAAACAAAGTGTGGAGCAGAGACAGAAGGAAAGACAATCCAGAGACTGTCCCACCTGGAAATTCATCCCATACACAGTCACCAAACCCCAACACTATTGTGGATGCCAAGAAATGCTTGCTGAAAGGAGCCTAATATAGCTGTCTCCTGAGAGGCCCTGCCAGAGTCTTACAAATACAGAGGGTTGTCTCACAGCCAACCATTAGACTGAGTGTAGGGTCTCCAACGGAGGAGTTAGAGAAAGGACTAAAGGAGCTGAAGGGATTTGCAAACCCATAGGAAGAACAACAATATCAGCAAACCAGACCCCTCAGAGCTCCCAGGGACTAAACCATCAACCAAGGAGTACATATGACTCCTGCTGCATATACAGCCAGGCATCAATGGGAGGTCTTTTGTCCTATGAAGGCTTGATGGATGCCCCAGTGTAGGGGAATCGAAGGTGGGGGAGGTGGGAGTGGGTGGAGAAACACCCTCATAGAAGGGGAGGAGGGTGGGGGGAGGGGGGAGTTCCGGAAGGGAAAGAAACCGGGAAAGGGGTTAACATTTGAAATGTAAATAAAGAAAACATCTTATACACACACACACACACACACACACACACACAAATGTATAGTCCTGTAAGTGTAAACATTCAGCATAATGGTTTGTATATGCTCGGGCAGGGAGTAGTGCTATTAGAAGGTGTGGCCTTGTTGGAATAGGTATGCCACTGTGGGTGTGGTCTTTAAGACCCTTTTTTAGCAGCCTGGAAGCCAGTATTCTGCTAGCAGCCTTCAGATAAAGATGTAGAACTCTCAGCTCCTCCTGCACCATGTCTGCCTGGACCCTTTGAACCTGTAAGCCAGCCCCAATTAAATGTTGTCCATATAAGAGTTGCCTTGGTCACGATGTAAAACCCTAACTAAGACATTCAGCATAGGCAGAAATAAGGATATGAACTCAGAAAAGTTCTGGGTAGAACAAAACAAGGAATCACAGATCCACAGGAGTAAAGCAAGCAAAGGCTAAGGTTACTCTCTGAGCAATTCTAGTCACAGCCCAAACAAAATACAAAAGCAATGGTAATAATGACCTCTTCTTTAATTGATCTTTTTTCTATATGACAGGCATTGTGAATAATGTTTTCCACACTTAATCTTACTAATTCCTTACAACTTATAAGGGAGGTACCAGAAATCCACCTGTCTCTGCCTCCCAGAGTGTTGGGATTACAGGTGTGCGCCACCACTGCCCGACTGGTAGGGTGACTTTAATAAGCACTTTGATTATATCAATATCTAATGAACAAAACCAGATGGTTTGTGTTTTCATTTGTGTCTTTGTGTGGAGGTCAGAGGACAAGAAACTCAGTTCTTTCTTTTGGCCATGTGTATTTTAGGGATTGAACTCAGGTTCAATAAGATTTGACCACATTCTTAAAATTGTTTCATTGGAGCTTAAAACTTCCAGGCAGGTTATTGGAGTTTACAACTTAGGAGCAATGCATAATAAAGCATTTGTATGTATATAAAGCCAATAGTTGGAGTTGTCAGTGGTAATAAAATTTCAGAGAATAAAGGAATGTGAAGATAAGGGGTGGGCACAAATAGTATAAGTAACCAAAGTCATATAGCTGCTGAACAAAATCAAAACCTAGCTTGAATCAAATTATCTGAACTCAAAACCCAAACTAATTCTTAAATATTGCCAACTCTGAACAGTTTATCTCGTTGTTGTTATTTAAGCTACAAGATAACAAGTAATGACTTTAATTCCAGGATAATTCTATCTGTTAAATCCCTACACTAGAAAGGAGGCATTCACTGGAAATGTGAGAGAGGTGGATGAATGCTGAAAAATATGGGTTTTCTGGGTACAGATAGGAAGTAACATTCCTAAGAGACAGACACCTACAGCAGGAAAACATGTCAGCTTGTCCAAGTGTTACCTATGAGACCACTCACCTAGGGACACTGGCTGTAAGGTAGGGATGTCAGGAACAGACCAACACATTCCAGTTTCTCTACACTGATTCTTGGTGAAAACCATGAAGACAATGAGGCACAGGACAGAGGATGATGCTAAGGGACAGAGCCAATTCCCAAAGGAAAGAGTGAGAGCTTCGGAAACAGACTCAAGTCTAGGTTCCAAGTCCACACTACTAGATGTGGGAAATTAGGTCAAGTTCCTTATCCTCTCCAAACTCTACAATTCTTATACGTAAATTGGAATATTAAGATCCATACCCCAAGATAGGGGCAAAGAATATAATACATATGGAGAATACTTTAAAGGGTACATACTATTTCTCTTATTTTAAACATTTCCTAAGCACAACAGTATTTCCTATATCACTCCAGATTTTAACTTATTTATTTCATTTTGGAGAGCAAGTTTCATATATCACTGAGTGAGCTCGAACTTGCTATAAAGCTGTGGATAACTTCGTACCTCTGACCCCCTGCCTCCACCTCTTTAGTGCTCAATATGGGCCCAGTTAAACCGGGCGTGGTGGCGCACGCCTGTAATCCCAGCACTTGGGAGGCAGAGGCAGGAGGATTTCTGAGTTCGAGGCCAGCCTGGTCTACAGAGTGACAGCCAGGACCACACAGAGAAACCCTGTCTCGAAAAACAAAAACAAAAAAACCAAACAAACAAAAAAATGTGCCCGGTTTATGTGGAGCTGAGGATTGAACCCAGGACTTCCTGTATGCTGGGCTAGCACTCTACTGAAGGCTCTCACTCCATTCGCTAGGTTCTTTCCGCAGCGGTCACTACTACTGCAGCTCTATCCTATAATCACTGCGGTACTACAGGTCCCTACCCGGAGTGTCACTGCATTTCTATCACCTTTCCCAGCACTGTGGCAAGCAGAAGAGTCAGACCTGCGGGGCGGCACCCAACAGACCACTAGCGAGGCCTCATTAGCCGGGTCCGCCCCTTTCCCACACCACCCAGGCCCGACGTCCACCACAGCGGCGACACCGCCCGGCTGCGCCCACCCTCGCTCCCCAGAGCCCCGCCGAACGTGCCCAGAGCCCGCCTCACCTTCTCGTAGTTTTGCATGAGGCGGCTGATCCCCTCGCGCTCGACCTGCCATTCCGGCTTCTTTAGTTGCTTCCTCCGCTCCTTCTTTTGGTGCTGCCTGTGGCTGTGTTTTTTCTTCCAGCGATTGAAGCTCCGCACCGGGTCGGGTCGGGTTCCCTGACCCAGAGAACCAACCGTTTTGCCCATGGTGGAGGCTGCCAGGACTCAGGGCACCGCTAGACGCGAGACAGCCCTCACTCCAAGAGCAGCACGGAAGACGCGAAACCAGCGTGTGGAGAGGGCGCAGGAGCGCACGCGCAAAGCCGGGATCCCGCCCTCCAAGCTGGGAAGAGTGGGCACACATTAATGACGACCGTCAATGCGCGGACGATGATTGGTGATTTGGCTTCCGCAGGGCGGAGCGATCTTAAGGCGCCGGGAGAAGCGTGCTCTGAGGAATTGGGCGTGCTCCACTAAGGAGCATGCTTAGGGCTTCCGGAAACAGCGAGTATGCTGCTTGTTGTTAGTATGGTGCTGTCATACTACTCAGCGTAAAGTACTGCTTTTCGTTTGTTCTGGATTCAAGTGTACCTAAGATTCGTGAGTACACTGCTACACGTTATAGAGTATGTAAGTCTTAATCGTAATCTTCGTTCTGCACATTTCGACCCAGAGGGCAGAAAGATTGGTCTAAAATCTACTAGGTGGTGACTAATTCCCATCCACTATGGTGTGTGTCTCTAGGTATTTAAAAAAAAAAAAAAAAAGGGACATTTCCTGTAATCACAGCACTCTGGGAGGCAGAGGCAGGCGGATTTCTGAGTTCGAGGCCAGCCTGGTCTACAGAGTGAGTTCCAGGACAGCCAGGGCTACACAGAGAAACCCTGTCTCGAAAAAACCAAAATCCAAAAAGAAAAAAAAGGACATTTACGTCTTTCAGAGTCTTCCGCTCAACCCTTCAGACTATAACCACATTTCAAGAGTACTGACACAAACTGAGTTTACCTTACTCCAACAAGTTGTCCTCTGATTTACACACACACACACACACACAAACTTTGGAAAAGAAAGTAGAGGGTGCCTTCCAGAAGCTTAAACAGGATAAGGCTTTAACTGTTTTGCTACAGAGTTTCCAAGAGGAAGAGAGGCCAGGATATTAGTTGTATGATAATATGAATATACTTACCTAAACTGTAAAACAAAGATGATTAATGGCAAACTTAATAGTATGTGTACACACAAGCAAGAAATTGGAAGTTTTGTCTCTCAGGAAAAACAAAAAAACAAATGTTTAAGTGGGGAGAAGAAACCGTAATCAGAATATATTGTATGAAAAAAATCTATTTTTACATTTTGTAAAGAAAGAAGAAAAGGAAAAGACCTCCATAAATTGACATAAAGGCAGTTTGCAAAGAAATGGCAAGTAACATTTCTCTGGCTTCAGGAAACTGCTCATTAATAAGCCCTCTAGCAAGACTTGGTGTCAAATGGGACCACTCCAGAGACAGAAACAGGAGTAGCATCACACGTTCAAGGCCAGCCAAGACTGCATAGTCATGTTTCCATAGGAAAAGACACACAGCACAAAGGAAACTACAAATAAGCCTCACCTCAACATCTTCCTCCCTTGTATACTCATCTTCCATTTCCTACCATTAGATCCTACTTTCCTTTCAGTTCTCCATAAATTGACTGTTCCCTATTGAAGATGGGCTGTAAGCCAGCATTCTAAGTCACTGCTCAGTGGGACAGGGACTGTGCACTGAACTAACATGCTTTCCTGTTAACCCATCATCTGGTAGGTCTGTCCCTACAACAAATGTATAAGCATTGAGGGAACTTGGATTCTGCCATAACAAAATGTATGGAGTTTTTTCAATACATTTTTAAGTTTTATTTTATCTTTATGAGTGTTTTCCTTACATTTATGTCTGTGCACCATAGGAAGCCAGAAAAAGATGTCAGACAGTTGTTGGCTTCCAAGTGGGTGAAAAAAAAAATCAAATGATAGTCCTCCAGAAAAGCAGCCTTAAACTCTGACTCATCTCTCTGGCCTCTGTGTTGTGTTTTTTTTTTTTTTATTAAAATGTATTTTCAAGAGTGGGGCTAAAACTTGCTCTGTAGATCAGGCTGGCCTCAAATTTATAATGATTCTCCTGCATCCTGAATGCTCTAATTTCAGTTAAATGTCACCACGTTGACTCAAAATGTCTTAAAGCAAAATTATCAGTAAGAAAAAGTTACATAATACAGAAAAGGCCCTTAAATATAGGCATGGTAAAGGTGCCTTTGGAGAGCATCCTAAACATTAACCACCATTTATCTTACAAAGTACCAAAAAAAACAAAAACAAAAACAAACAAACCCTGAGATGAGTACTATGTTAGTCACTGTGAAGAGATACCATGACCAAGGCAACTTTTATAGAAGGAAGTATTTAACTGGCATGACTTAAAGTTTCAGAGGTTTAGTCCATTATCATCATGGTGGAGATCCATGTGGGCACTGGAGCTACATCCTGAGTCATAGGCAGGAGAGAGAGAGAGAGAGAGAGAGAGAGAGAGAGAGAGAGAGAGAGAGAGAGAGAGAGAGAAAGAGAGGGAAAAAGAGAGAGAATGTCTTGTGAACTTTTCCAAGGACAAGCAAGATAGGGCGCCAACAATGACTAATGCAAGGAAAGGATTCTACCCAAGAGAAGCTTAGGGAATTGACGAGTATGACTGAGATCTCTTTTTAAAGTATGAGCAATGCTGGACTGCTCCACCACTAAAGGAAAAACAAAATTTATCTCTCAGCTCCTCAGGAAGCCCTCCCCTGTAGTGAGACTGGGACTTTCTCTTTGAATGCCATACTATGTAGTCAACAGGCTCAGGAGGGCTTGGTATCGATGCAGAGGTGCCAGAAAATCAACAAACATTGGAGCACTCAAAATCAGAGACCAACATTGAGTTCTTGTCCCACAGATCCTGCCAATGAAACCCAGTCAGACTGAAACAATGAACAAATGAGTGCAAAAGTGGAACAGGTCGTTGAATTCTGGGTAAGGAGGCAGAGGTCCTGAGAACAGAGTAAAGATGGTAAGCCAGAGCTGTTCAACAGAAGAGGTCCAAGGGTGGGCCTCCATGTTCAGCTTTTTGCCTGATTGTTTGTTTGTTTTAAAAGGGGGAGAGTCTTTTCCATGTTGATACATCTACAATGCAACTCCACATATAAGGCTCCAGAAAAATGACAAGAGAAGTTAAATAAGGGCACCAACAATGACTAAGGCAAGAAAAGGATTCTATCCTCTCTTCAGTGTTAGGGACCAGACTTAGGACCTTGTGTATGCCGGACAAGCACTCTACACACTGAGCTGCATCTCCAGCCAATTCCCCTATATTTTGAATAAGCAATCAGAAACTGTAAAGGAAAAACCATGGAGGAGAAAAATCCCAATTTCTACTTACCTTTCCTGGAACAAAGTTGCAGAAAAACAAGCAACAAACAAAACAAAAACAAGAAGTAGAAGAGGACGAAGAAAGATCGTACAAGCCACCAGGTCAGGACATGGACTTCAGGATCATTATTTCTAGACATGGAAGGGAAGTTGAATGCATGAAATCTCAATAATGTTGTCGCTTGAAAAAAAAAAACCTGCATAATGACAACACCAGGACACATGCCACCATAGGTGGGGAAATTCCATAAGGTCCTGCCACCAGAGGAAGAGCTACAGGAAATGAATGGCTGATGAGAAAGGGAAGAGAAATCAGTTTTTGTTGGGAACAAGCCCCTCAATAGGTCATCCAGTCCCAAGTGGTCAGCCCTAAACACATGCAAAGATGAGCAAGACTAAGTAGAATCAGTAGGTCATGTGCACTTATAAATACGTAAATATATATTATATATCTTTTAAAACGATTTCACAGTTCTGACATTTATCTTACAGTTAAATATTTCCTGGCTGTTTGCTTGTTTGTTTTCTATAACATTGTTCCAGGAAAGGTAAATAGATCCTGGCATCTTCCCCTGCATGTTTTTTCCTTTACCAGTTTCTGATTCCTTATTTAAAATATAAAGAAACTGGCTAGAGATGTAACTCAAAGTGCTTGCTTAGCATACACAAGATCCTGAGTCCTGCTGGACAGTGGTGGTGCACGTCTTTAATGTCAGCACTTGGGAGGCAGAGGCAGGTAGATCTCTGAGTTCAAGGCCAGCCTGGTGTACAGAGTTCCAGCAGAGCCAAGACTATCCAAAGAAACTCTGTCTCAAAAAAAAAAAAAAAAATCCTGAGTCCAGTCCCCAACACTGAATGAATAACAGTAGACATCATGGTGCACACCTGTAATCCCAGAACTCAGATGATAAAGTCAGGGGGAGTCAGTACTTTAAGACCAGCCTTGGATACATAGCAAGGGCAAGAGCAGCTAAAGCTATTCAAGACCTTGACTCAAAAAAAAAAAAAAGTACACTTAAAAAATATACAGAAAAAGTAAGGTAGCAGGTTTATGAACCTTAGTCCCCCCCCCCAAAAAAAACTGCAGAATAACGTCTATATTCACAGAAATACAAGGGCCCCACCCTCCCATCTTTTTTTTTCCTGCTATTTTTTATTTATTTGTTTTTGGTTTTTCAAAACAGGGTTTCTCTGTATAGCACTGGCTGTCCTGGAAATCACTCTGTAGACCAGGTTGGGCTTGAACTCAGAAATCCACCTGCCTCTGCCTCCCAAGGGCTGAGATTAAAGGCATGTGTCAGGCTTCTGTGATTTTTGTAACCAACAGTCAACTGCAGTCCAAAAATATTAATATTTGTCTTGACTCTTCCAGATAGTAAAACCATGGAACTTTATTTCAGTACATTGTTATAATTGTTCTATTTGGTTATTATTTCTTGCTGATCTTTTATCGTGCCTAGTCCATGTGTTACACGGAATCAGAGGTCTGAGTGTATAGGGTAAGCATACTATACATAAAGTAGTATAACCTGGGTCATAAAACTTGAAAGAATTAAATTGTCCAGGGCTCTCATGTGCTAAGAGGTAGGCCCCAAAACCAAAGGAGGAACAACCTCAAACAGCTCAATCCTGACAGCTTGCCTCACAGACAGAGGACAATAACACGAATGTTCTGGTTGTTATTTCATTTTTTCCGTAAAATTATAATACTGTTATAGGAAAAGAGAGAAACTAGAAGACTTTGTCTCCTTGGTCGAACCAAATTGCAAAGGAATCCATTTTACTTTACCAATTTCTATCTCTTGATTTTTTTTAATACAGGGAAACTATGAAAGCAGATTACTGGACCCATGTACCTGGTAATATCTGCACAGTTTGGAATTACCCATGGCTTTGGGCATTTCTGAGGGTAGTACAATGTGTCCCCCCTGGAGAAGAAGACATTTACATGTTGTTTGTTTGGGCTTCGTTTCTTGAAACAGGGTCTCAAGTAATCCAGGCTGGCTTTGAACTCTTCATCTTCCTGCCTGTATCTCCTACCTGTCTTACTACACCTTACTTGAATTGGGTTTTAGAAATCTACAAGTCTAATAATACTCATCTAAGATAATTAATACATAATGTTTAGCACATGGTAATGTGCTATAAGTTTAACCACTCTCTAAATATAACTCCTTTCTTCCCAGAACTCCATATATTCACTTTGAAAAATATCTTTTAAGGTGAGTGGTAGTGTCACAGGCCTTTAATCCCAGCACTCAGGAGGTAAAGGCAGGCGGATTTCTGAGTTTGAGGCCAGCCTGGTCTACAGAGTGAGTTCCAGGACAGCCAGAGCTACACAGAGAAACCCTGTCTGGAAACAAACAAACAATTAAGAAAAGGAAAAGAAAAATATCTTCTATTAGAACTTATTGTAGTAATCAAGATTCTCAAAAGGAACAGAACTGATAGACTAAACATATGTGCATATATATTTTGAAGGGAATTGATTAGCTTAGGTTACAGTATGTAGTCCAGATAGTCCAGCAACTTTTGTTGAATTAAATTTTTTTGTATTAAGGAAAAGTGTTTTTAAAGGTACCTGCACAGTAATACCTTTCCATGAGCTCAGAGAAGCCAGAGGCACTCAATGAAAATCAATGCATTTATTCTATTTCCTCTTCCCATTAAGTTGTGTTTAGGGAGTTATTTGTTTAGAGAACAGATTCTCTAAAAGAAATTCGAACAGATACTAATTATTGAATCCAATTATAATTAAGAACATAATTCATATCAGTTCATGTTTACTGTCACTAAGATTGAACCAAGAAAAACTATGGAATATTAACATATGAAAAAACATATCCATATGATCCATATGACTTTAATTCTTATGAGCTATAAAATTAATATGCTTAACAAAGCTATATCCACTTATTAGTGTTATAAAACTTATGGGGGTATCAACATCAGCAGGGTGACAACAGCAAACTCCTAGCAGCCTAAGAATTTCCTCCCACTTAGGGACACTCAGATAATTTCCTCCCACTTAGGTACAACTCAGATCCTTGACTTCCCTCAAAAAAATTTTCAGTATTTTTCTTTCAGTGGGATTCTGGACTCAGCCAGAAGGAAGCCAAGTTAGTGAGTTTATCGTGTTAAGTGAGTTTAGATAGAGCCATGTAAGAGCTGAACAGTATGCTAACCAAAGCCATTGGTTCAGATTTCCTGAGAGACAGTTGTCCTTGAGTGTCTTAAACACACACACATTCATATATGTATATATACATATGTGACTATATACATATATGAATGTGTGTAATATATATGATTCTGTAGCTTTCTGAGTTATAGTCATCAAAGGGTGTCGTTTACAAGGTTAAAGATTAAGAAACAATTCTAAAATTTTAGAATGATGAAAGTTCAGTAAAAATATATGAGTTGGTATGTTATTATGTGTTTTTATTTTGGATCCATGGGCGTTTTGCCTAATTGTATGTATATAAATCACATGCATACAGTGCCTGAAGAAGACAGAAAAGGATGTCTGATCACCACAACTGAAGCTACAGACAATCAGTCACTGTTGGGGGTTCTGACGGGGAATTGAACCTGGGTCCTCTGAAAGAGCAGGAGTGTTATTATCTGACAAACAATCTCTTTAGTCTTCATACTTGCATTTTATATTATTATTTTTTCTTGTGTAAATGAAATTGTAAGGTGGTCTTATGAGGTTTAAACTTAGGGAGGAAAAAGGATGACTAATGCAGTAAAACTCAAGCTTTCAAACATTCTGGCTCTAATTAAATATGGTTCATTGTTGTATTTAGCACCCTTGTTAGGGACATCTTTAGGAAAACACATAGTATCTCTGTATGTGCATTAAGTTGACGTTTCTTTCCTCTCAGCAGGAAAAGTAAAGTAGATTCCAGGGGAAGGGCATTCTTCCTTTCCCATGTCTTCTCATCTTTTCCTCCTCATGTCTCCACACCTAAGAATTCTAATATTGTAAAAATGCTTGAAAACTTGTCCCCTAATCATGTTCAACTTCCAGCACTATCCACTACGTGAAAACCTAGGCCTGCTCATTGTTTAGTTCACTCCTGGCCAGCAGGTGGCAGCAGAAGATTAAGTGCTACCTTCCTCTTGGGCTTAGATTCAATTTGCCATACATTTTTACAGCCAAGTACTTGGTTTGTTGATGAGTTGACCTGTCTGCTACATCATTGAGCCTTTGAGATGTTTACAATTAGTACTCTTCAAGAAAAACTAGAATAGTTTTGAATTGCTTTTTCCCACATATTGTTTTTCTTAACAGCACTTAGGAGATGCCATGCATAGCTGAAGTTTGTTACATATACTACCTCTAAGCACCTCCCAACTTATTTTCCAGGGGATGAAGCTAATCTGAGCACGTGAGAGCTCAACCCACTGAGAGCTCGCCTAGCTTTTGTGGGGCTCTGGGTTCAGTCCCCAGCAGTATACAAAACTGGGTGTGGTGGTGCATGCTTGTAATTATAGCATGGGAAGATAGAGAGGCAAGAGAATCAGAAGTTCAAGGGTATTCTTGGCTTCATAATAAGATTGAGGCAAGCCTAGAAAACATGAACTATTTCAAAATAAATAAGTAAATAAATAAATAAATAAGCGAACAACACAGAAACCTTCAATTTAAGAAGAATTAAATGATGTTCAAGAGGATCAACCACGTGATAAATGAAGGCCCACACTGCTGAGACCATAATAGATAGAAACACTAAAATGTCTTTTTGGTAAATTGCTGGAGACCACTGTAGGCTATCATGAGACAACACATTAAAGGTACTAATGGCACCAAGGTTGGTAGAGATGGACAATGACAGGCTCCATTCACTCCTGAGATACTAGAAAGTGCTACAGCTATTTCAGAAGACTGGTTCTTATAAACCTACATATTCTCAAAATATACAGCCATCACACTGTACCCAACAGATTTGAAAACTTATGTCTGCATGAACATCCACAAGCACATGTTTAGAATCATTGTTACGAGTTGAATCTGAAATGTCCCACAGTCTTACATGTTGAAGGTTTGCCTCAGCAAGTAATATAATTAATTTATTAAAATTATTTAATAATATTATTAAACTCAGAGGTTGTAGAAAAACTTAGAGGCCTAGCTAGAAGAAGTCTGTAACTCAGGGCAGGAAGGGGAAACTTTGGAGCCATCTTGTCTCTGCCTCTTCCTTCCCTCTGCTTCAAAGCCTCTCTGATGTAAGCTGCCTCCTCTGTGTAAAGTGCCACCACCATGACATTTTGCCTCACATCAGGCCAGAGTACTAGATCCAGACACTTTGGAGTGAAACTTCTAAAGCCGTAAATTAAATAAAAATTCCTTCCTTTTGGACAGTTTCTTTTGCACATTTATAACAGTGACTACCCCTACACCACTCCTCCACCCCCAACCCCCCAAAAAAAGAACAGGTAAAAATTTTCAGATAACTTGTAGTAGTTTAGAATAGTGATTGAGACCACAGACAACCTTGTCATGATTAATGCTAAGTGATCCTATCAAATGATTATAGTATGGTATAAGCAAATCTTTCAATCTGCATAGAAAACCAACAAACAATACAAAATACTTTTCTCGTGTAAGGCTATTTACCCTTATCACCAGTTAGCTCAGGGCCAGTCAAATAGTTCAGTGGGTAAAGATGTCCACTGAGCCACCCAAGTCTTGAGTTTGATCCTTGGGACATGTGAACCACTGAGCCTCCTCTCCAGCTCTCATAATTAATTGACTATCAACAGGATTTTAGACTTGGGCATTTGACAGATAAACTGACACACTTTTAACATAGAAAGAATTACTAATAACTTTCCTAAAATATAAATTAGGTCTTTCCTGGGCAAAAATGGGACATACTGTCTCTCCTTAAATTGCTACAGTGACTATTATAGTAAGTCTAGTGACATTGTGTCAAATAACAAAATGTCAATTTTTTTAGAGGTTGAGTTTGAATGCATTAACTCTGTCCTCTATCAAAATCCCACAGTGAAATTAAAGTACAAATCATGAAGTGCCTCATCTTATTACTTAATATAGAAGATAGTAAAGCCCTAAATCTTAAAATTATATTTAAAATGCCAATGACTACCTCTTCTTAGTTTACTGTGACATGGGTTGCTAAGCTGAACTGAACATAATTATATCCTAGGACAATCCTAAATTAGTGCATCAAATACCATCTGTTTTAGGCCGCCTCCCCACAGCCCAGCAATTATGCACTTTCCTCTATCTCAAAATTTCCTGGTTTTAGTGGATTTTTCCCTTTTCTTTTCTTCTTCTTTTTCTTTTTGTAGGAGAATAATACAATTAAAGCACAAGTTCTCCTAATGGGCTGTTATTACCCTGCCATTCCCCTCTCCTTTACAAAAGGATGAGGCAGGTATATTAAAACTATCTGCATATGCATAGTGAATTAGGAATTACATAATCCTGCCACCAACTGTAACTTGGTCATCCACACTGTGCAGAAGATTTGTGTGAGCATGCTCAATAAAGCATTTGCCAGAACAATTAAACATCCCTAGTGGAGAGTTTTGTAATAGTCATCTGGAAGAGTTTAAGGGAACTGCACACACCCAGTATGATTTTGAACAAATATGAGATATATATGTATATATATATAATCTATCTATCTATATAATCTACATATAAATATATAAAATCTATATATAAATATATAATCTATATATAAATATATAATCTATCTTATATAGATTATATAATCTATATGTATATATATATCTATAATTATATATAGATTATATATATATATATATATACTATCTCTCTCTCTCTCTCTCTCTCTCTCTCTCTCTCTCTCTCTCTCTATGCACAGGAGGCAGCTGCACCTGTTGTCACCCCGGACACAGCATACAGCTTCCTGTCAGCTCCTGAGAGCAGGCCAGAGGAAATACCTGATGGCTAACAGTCACTTTTTACCACCACCCCTGGACCTCTTCTCTCTTATCTCTTTCTCTTACTTTCCCTTAATATCTGTCTTTGTTCTCCAGCCTATTATCCACTCAGGAGTTAAAGTGATCTCGTTAAAGTCCAAGCTACGTTAGTTCACTCCTCTGCTCAGAATTCTGTAAGGTTCATTGTTCTACACAGCATAAAAGGGAAAGTCCTTACTGTTGGGTTTGGAATGGGGTGGAAGAGGTTCAAGAGGATGCGGACACTGATACTCCAGGACTGAGTTTATTAGAAGAGTTGTTAGTGCTGTGGACTGAGGTAAAGCTGAAACCAGCCATGTGGCAGGGCTCCCAAGGAGAGCTGAGGCCCCAACACCAGGGCTAGGCGGTGCCTGTCAGCTCTCTGGAGATACTTCTTTGAAGTGGCAGGAATGGGGTCTGCTCTTTTATCTTTTGAGGATGGGAAGGAGGTTTACAGGGAGTCAGCAGCCAGGCTCTCTGATTCCACACCCTTTCCCCTAGGCAGGGAAGAGAGTGAGGAGCAGGATATGCATGGAATAATTAGCCTTTGAGGTTAACTGGCTTTCCAAGTGTGAAATCTGGCCCACACGTCCAGGAGGCAGAGACCTGCTGTCCTACAGAGGCTAGATTCTATCTACCATTGTCTTCTTACACTTAGGGCGTGTAAGCCCCACATGGTCTGATGGCACGCCTTTACTTCTAAAAACAGCATGCACCTGGGAAAGCAGGGTCTAAAAATAGGCTACTAAAGTCTCATGCAAATAGCCAATTTTATTCAGACCATAAGACAGTTTATACTCTTAGGGTTAAGAGAAGTCAACTGAGTAAAGTGTACAACCACAGGGACAAGCAGCACATGGGGAAAAACATGTTTTTCCATATGGGCATATGAACAGCAACAGCTAAAGTAAACTCACTGCTATGTGCTATACCCAGGAGGAGCACGGAAACACATTCCAAGAACAATTCTGTGTTTTGAAGAAACTTAGGTCACAAGACTCTTGCTGGGGTTTTCTCACAAGCTCTCAGAATACTACTCAAGGGCTCCACTCTTGACTGTGTTCTGACAGCATGCCATCTCCCTGACCTCATTTTCCAGTCCTTCTCACTCCCAGTCTCTGCCCCAGCCACACCACCATCAATGCCTGCCCTTGAACATGCCCTGAGCCCGCTTGCGGTCAGCTGTTTGGATCGGCTGTTCCTTCTGAAACTGGTATGGTTTGAATATTTTCCCCATAATCACCTTTTCACAAAGGCCTCCCATTGCCATCCTGACTTTACACATTCTTCTGGCACATTTTAATTTTGTCCCTAGAATATAACATATGTATAGATTTCCCCTACGTTCCTTTTCTTCTACTAGAATCTTGGCTTCCTGGAGAAGGAATCCATTGCTGGTTCACTCTCTGCTGCTATATACCAGGATCAATGGAGCAGATGACACACACCAGGTACTTCTTAAGGCTTCTTAAATATGTGTTGAGCAAATCATCATAGGATCCAAGAGACATGTTATGGGGTACTAGAGTAAAGGGAATGTCCACTTAATCCAATCCAAAGTTTCTTTTTTTCTTTTTTTTTTTCTTTTTTGTTTTGTTTTTTTGTTTCTTTTTGGTTTTTTCAAGACAGGGTTTCTCTGTGTAGCCCTGGCTGTCCTGGAACTCACTCTGTAGACCAGGTTGGCCTCGAACTCAGAAATCCGCCTGTCTCTGCCTCCCAAAGTGCTGGGATTACAGGCGTGCGCCACCACCGCCCAGCCAATCCAAAGTTTCTTAAATGCTGCACTTTGGTTCTCAGAACCCAGTGACCAGTGAGATCTAGACCCAAAGGCCTGCTCCTAGACAGAGAGCAGAGCACAGGCTCCATGGTAACTGAAGGCAGGGCCTCAGAAGCTTCCTTCTGATTTCATGAAGGAGTCATTCCCATGGGGAATGTCCTTCATCACTTTTTGTGGCTCTGTGTAGGTGATCTGTCTGTCCCTCACAGTGAAGCAGCTCAGATAGTCCCTTCTGACAGGGGTTGCCTTCGCTGTGACATCCTTTCCATACCCTTTGGGCTTTGTCTTCCTATCACCTTAATGCTGAACTGAGGGAGACCTGAATTCTCTGATAACCGGACACTTTTATTCTTTACTACAATAGCTGCAGGATTTCTCAGGACATTTTAGTAGGCTGATAAAAATAAATCAAATCTCCTAAAAGCAATATTATATAACTATTTCTAAAACGTATTCGATCATTATTGCCATATCTCTGAGCCTCTTTATTGCAGAACAGAAATGCCTCTTGGAAAATTATGTAGCACATAATCATACACTATATTCCAACATTGCTTATATTACTGTAATAAACTTTTATACATCCATTATACAAATGTGAGCACTCTTCTCCCTATTCAAAGCTGGCTAGAATCTTGATTTCTCCTTTAAGTCTTTCTTGGTCAAGCCAAGAGAAGACATGAGGATTGGGCAGCACTTACCACAACCTTTATGGGTAGTCAGGTGGACAGGGGTGGGCAGGGTAGCAGCTTTACTGTGATGTGACTCAGTGTCATACAACTTATTCGTTTTAAAGTATACAACTCATGAGTTTGAATGTTTTTGAATGACTTTGAGTGACTTTGATCACGAATGCCGTTCCTCTGAGTCCCTTTATTGCAGAACAATCACCAAAATTCACATTTCGATAATCACCACCACAACCAATCTTAGCACATTTCCATCAGCTATAGAAAAAAACCTTAGCCTCTTCAGTTAGTACCTTCTCATATCATCATATTTCCTCAGCCTTAAACAGGCATTAACCTTTTTATTTTAGAATATTTGCATATTCTTCGTCTTTCACATAAATAGAATAATACACTATATGGTCTTCTATGGCTAGTTTTGTTCATAAAAGATCTCCGTTCATTCAGATATCAGCAATTCATTCTCTTTATGGACAAACAATATGCTGTTGTGCTGATTAACCATCTTTTGTCAATCTCTTCTTCAACTGATGGACATTGGGGCCTTTTCTCCTCTTTGTTATTAAGAATATGAAAATCCCCATGTACATTTTATTTAGGTGTTTAAGACAGAATTCTCTAGAAATATAGACACTCCCAAATGTCTATGTATGATAAGGGAGGTTCTATTAGATTGGCTTATACAATAGGGGCTGAGCAGTGCAACAGTGGCTGTCAGCGTGCTAGGGATGCTGAAAACCCAGCATCTGCTCAGTCTGCTCTCAGTCCCAGTCTGGTGCTGAAGGCCTGGAGAATCACTAGTATTGATTCATGCTGGAGGGCCAGAGGAGTTGGAGTCTGATGTTAGTAGAAATGGCAGCAGCATCAAGAGAAGCAATTGGTCAGACAAAAGGCATCAAGGGCAAGCCAGCACAAGTCTGTTCTTTTAGACCACTTTATATATGGGCCACTCTTGTAGAAGATGCTACCTACTTTGAGGGTGAGGTCTTCTTTCTCAGTTAATCTTTCTTGAAACATACACTGTGAATGTATGCATAGTGTGTGTGTGTGTGTGTGTATGCGCACGCTATCTTCTAGGAAATCTAAATCCCATTATAGTGCTTTTATTTCTCTTGCATATATACTTAGTTTCACAGTATTTAAAAGACAAATTGATTTCGTTTTACTGCTTAATCATCTTTTTGGTACACTTATAATGGAATCCAAATCCTTATCAAAACTTGTAGAGAGAATCTCTTGTGCAATGTATAGAAGCATCAAAACTCAATAAAAACCTGTTGGCCTATTAGCTTAAGCAGGAAATAGGAAGTTGGAGTTCCAGCAGAGAGATTGGAAATCTGGGATAGAGTCAGGTGGGGGAGGGAATCACTCCAAATTCTGAGGAAGACAGTCCAATGAAACTGAAGGAGAGGCATGACTTAGACTAGTTTAAATGGGATAATTGAGTGTGAGCTAAGGGAAATAAGCTAGAGCTATTGGCCTAGGCATTCATTTATCCATATATAAGAAGTCTCAGGTCGCAGATGGAAAAGCCTGTAATTACAAAAGCTTTCAAGATGTGCTTATTCTCGGCCATATCTAGTTCTTTTACGTGTCCCCTCACCACACTCTGACAATGTCCACCGACCTTACTGCTCTTGGCTTCTGAATTGTTTCTTGGTCTTGCTCTTCTCTAAATGCCCCATTGTAACTCTGTAATCCAAAAGTCGCTGTGCTGGCCAGCTGTTATGTCAACTTGACATAGTCCAGTGTCATTTGGGATGTCTACAGGGCAAATCCGTGGGGTGTTTTCCTGATTGAAATGAGGGAGTCCAACTTACTGTGAGTAGTGCCAGTCCTAGGCAGGTGATCCTGGATGATAGATGAAAACAAGTTGTGCATGCCAAGGGGCAGAATTCATTTCTAGGTTTGAACCTACTTCTCCCAGTGAAGTTTTACCTCCTAAATGTTCTACAGCTTCCCCAAATTGTACTACTAGACAAGGAGCTAGTATGCCACGCAGGAGTCTGTGGTGTGCATTTTAGCTTCAAATCATAATAAGGTATACACTTGGACTGTATGGTCATTCTATTTTTAGTACCCCACCCTCAATAGTGGCTATGATTTAAATTCCCAAAAAGGATGTGTTAGGGTCCCTTTTCCCCCACATTCTCTCCAGTGTTTTTCAGTTCTGATTCTTTGATGGGAGCTATTTTGTGAAGAGTAAGATACAATTTTATTGTAGTTTTATCTGTTTCTCTTATCTGTATTTTCTTGAATCCAGGTAAATATTGAAAGGAGACTCTTTTCCTTGACCCCACTTTTATTACTGATTTACTTGAGGCTCGTTTACTCAACATACAGCAAACCTCACTGTGGGGACATGGACCGTGTCAGGAAACTGGGTAAGGTTGAGTGGGTTCAGAGACCCTGGCACCCTGGCACCCAGGCACCCACCTGAGGCAGTAGGTACCTCCCTGCTCCCTACTAGATTCCTGGACACACGCCGCACTCCCCAAGTCGTTCACAGAGCCCAAAACAGTCTTATTGCCATGCCAGTGAAGTATCTAGAGGCCCTCAGGGTTTGGCCAATAAGCTTCCATTCCCAGACATTGCTTCCTGCAAAAGGTATTTAATCTCTGACCCACCCTGAGGAGGTGATATGTACCCATTTTCCACGATGAAGAATCAATAAGCAGTTTGGAACCAAGGACTGTCTCTTTCATCAAGAACTACCATGAAAAGGGGAAATCATTTGAAATGTAAATAAATATATCAATAAATTAAAAAAATACTTCATAAAAAAAAAAACTACCATGAAGAGTATAGAGAAAGCCTTCGTCTACAGAGCCATGTGTCTAAGTCTCTCACAGAAGGCCCCTCTCCAATCCCGATAATTACTGCTAAACTAAGGACAATTGCTGAAGAGATAAACCTGAGTTCTCCACACCCTGCCCCCACACCCCTTCCACCAGGCTCCTCAGCCTACAGACCCAACTCCATTCCCAACTCCCTTTGACCCAGTGGTGTCTGGATGTCCATGAAATTGGGAGCCCTGGACTCAGGGCTCCTCATTGCAGGAACATGGACCCCCCCCCCCCCCAATTCGCCATTCCCAACTTCTCTGTAGTTTCCAGCTGCAACTGGAAACAGGGAGTCAGAGAATCTCAGCTCTGGCCTCCCACATCTTAGCTGCCTTTCCCACCCACTGTGTGGTGTATTCTGCGCTTCTCTAGAGCCCATCACCCAACAGTGGGCATAGGGTAAATGCAGTCTAATGCCTCCCAGTTCACCTGCCCAAGCAGTGTTCCCACACCTTAGCGGCAGGCTGAAACGCAGGACCACACTTCATTTTCTGTGATATATTTCAAACATAAAGGCAGTCATGCCTCGAAAGTCCATGAGATGTGATAAACCAGTTGACATAAAATGTGCAAACAATATACAAACAAGCAAACAAACCAATAAACCCATCTCAAGTTTGGGTCAGTGTCATGTGGAAGATTTGGAAAAGGAGTCAAGACTCCACTCAAACAGTGCAAAATGTTATTTATGCTAGAATCAATTTCAGCCTCAGCCATTTCTGTAAGAATAAAAAGCACTTGAATATTGTCATAATCTACTTCCTTTCATGTACAATTTATACTATGTGCTTTTTTCAGTCATGTTATGGGAGACAGTTCTGAGTGTCACTTTAAGTTTTAGATTCTATTATATTGGTCATTGTCAGACATTTATTTACTGAGGACAACAAAATTTGTATTATACTATGTATAGCATAAAACATGCACATGGGTTGAACACCACACTAGTATGGTGTTTGCTGTTTGTTCTCTCATTAAAGTTCATACTTAGCCAGGGTAAATGACAGCACTGAACCATATGATACAGTATCTGCTTCTATTTGTAGAACATAGTGATGTGATTTATTTACAGTGACTACCAGGGCTGGAAACTATACTGTGGAAGTAGGTGACCATGATGCTTAGAAATGACACATCAGTAATTAGATCTACCAGGGCTCGTGGTCAAGCATCCTGTTCCAGGTGGATAGTGGAGAAGGAGAAAAGTAAAAACCAGTCTATCCACCATTCAAGGTGAACCAAGCAAGCTTGCCCCCGTGTCTGACAATAATCTGAGCAGTAAACCTGACAGAATATACACGAGAATTATGAGATGATTTGCTTTAAGAGCCGTGTTCAGGAATCACACCAGTAGCTGCTTTCTGCAGGGAATGTTGTTCCTCAGCATTCCATTCACATGACTTCTTCCCTGACAACAGAGAATCAGAGCTGTTAACCCCTTCATACCACAGTTGGAAGAAAGCAGGATGGAAGAAAAATGCTTACAAAGAGGCTGCCATGCACTATAAGCTGATGACTTGTGTGGATCAAAGTAGACATAAACCAACTCTCTCTGGACCCCTGTGTAAGCACAGGCTATGACCATGGTGGTTATTTGAAGAACTCATGCACAGTTTCAATACTGGGTTGGAAACACCCAACCAAGTTGTCATCATGATTGTGTTGTGGGTGAGCTTGGGAAAAGGGAAGCTTTCTGGGGTATCTGCTACTACATGGAGAACAAGTCATAAACCAACACAGATGAGGGGCTCTAAGAGCAGGCAGAGTGAGAAAAAAAAAAACAGGTCAGAAAGCAATATCAGATAGAGAAACTGAAGTGAAAAAGGTCAACCCACAATACAACAGTCCTCAAGCTAACTTCAGCCCAGGGCTGGAATACAGGGAGTATAATATGTCAGAAGGAAAGTTATACAGTGTCTATTTTTATGATCTCTATTGTGGAGTGGAAGAAATTGAAGTGTCAAGAATCCAAGTTTAATTAGCAAACTAA
Source organism: Apodemus sylvaticus (assembly GCF_947179515.1). Lineage (NCBI taxonomy): Eukaryota > Metazoa > Chordata > Mammalia > Rodentia > Muridae > Apodemus > Apodemus sylvaticus. Next base: position 75,880,233 of record NC_067478.1, on the reverse strand, counting down.
TGGTAATGTACACGAATTTAAGTCAAGGTTTCCTAGGTATTTGATGACCTCATGGCATGATATGGCTCAGGCAATCCCATGTGACTTCTCTGCAGGCTGAAACTTCAGATGGTCTCTTTAGAAGAGAGAACCATTAGGCCTGGTGGCTTCTGGCCTGGCAGGTATGGCTCTAAAAGGATAGGTTTTCCTAGTTTTCAAGAGAGAAGACAAGGGCTGGAGCGACAGCTCAGTGGTTAAGAGCACCAACTGCTCTTCCAGAGGTCCTGAGTTCAAATCCCAGCAACCACATGGTGGCTCACAACAATCCATAATGAGATCTGACTCCCTCTTCTGGGGTGTCTGAAGACAGCTACAGTGTACTTACATATACTAAGCAAATAAATCTTTTTTAAGAGAGAGAGAGAGAAGACAATGTCCCACACGAAAGATCAGCCATCTTTATTGCACACACACACACACACACACACACACACTTGTCTACTCTGCTTTTACTCTGAAATTGAAGAGAGAACCTAAGGCCGTGGGCACGCTGTGCATAGTAGGTGATCACTCTACCACAGAGCTACATGCCCAGCACTTTTTGTACTTTGTTGTAAGGGCTGAGACAGTGTCTCTCTGTATAGTTCTGGCTGTTCAGGAGCTCACTGTATAGGTCAGACTGACCTTGAACTCCAACATCCTTCAAGATACATCCAGTGTTAACATCATTTGCCCCTGTATAGAATGTTTGTCTGCTTGCCTTGAATTTTTTCTTTATTTTTATTTCTATTTTTTTTTGAAACAGCATCTTTCTGTGTAGTACAGGCTGATCTCAGACTTACTTTCCTTCTGCCTCCACCTCCTAGATGCTGGAGTTACAGACATGTACTACAGCAATGTAGCTTATGCAGAAATTTCTTCCAGTTTTAGATGCTATCTTGACGTCCTGCTCTGACAAGCAAGCATTTATATCTTTGCATTTAAATTTTATTTATGATTAGCACAGACTCCTTCAGAGGCTTCTAGAAATAGAATCTGAGAGGTAAAAATGTGGAGACCTTGTTTGTCTAAAATGGCTCCATTCCCTCTCATGTTCTGTAAGTTGTGAACGAGAAATGGAATTGTGGCTAGGAATCCAATTTCCCTTGGACATTTGAACATGTTGCTCCCCAGGATTGCTGGTGGCCTTTGAGAGATGCACCTCCACTTTGCTTCCCATTCTTTGATCCTGACACAATTATGTGTATCCATCTTATTTTCTAGTTACCACTAGATTGTGACTTTGTAGAATAATGCATCTTCCAATGAATTGTTTTCATTCATAGTGGTGATTTCCAGTAGCCAGGAATAGTCCTTAAATTTTTTTTGAGGTTGTTCCTTTGATAATTTCTTATATATTTTAATCTGCTCTCCAACTTTCTGTTTGACATTTTGTTCTGGCTTATGGACAATTTCGTCTTTCAACCCTTTGTTGAATTTATCGTATACATTATTTTCCAAATTTTCATTCTCTTGTTTTTTAAATGTTCCTTTGTTTGCTTCTAAGTTGTATTTATATTTATTTTTTAGGAAGTATCATGTAGCCCAGAATAGACTTATTTTTTTTTAATATATCCAAGGATTCCCTGGACCTCCTGATCTTCCTGACTCCACCTCCAAGGGCTGGGATTACAGTCATACACCACTATGTGTGGTCCATTTTCAAGTTTTGGAACAGGGGCTTACTATATTGACCGGGTTAACCTCAATGTATGGCGATCCCCTTGCTCAGACTCCATAGTGTCGGGACTACTGGCATGAGCCCCTACATCCAGCCAAATGTTTCTTTCCTTTTTTTTTTTCCTTTTTTTCCCTTTTTTTTTTTTTTGTCTGATTCCTGTTTCCTGGATACACTTTAAAATATTAATACTATTCTGAAACAGAGTCTTATTATACAGACCAAGCTGGCCTTAGACTTGCAGTCTTCCAGCTTTTCAAGAGCTAAAATGTTAAGGTTAGTGTTAGCATGCTGGGATGCTTTTTTGCAAATTTTTTAATTAGGGTTTTATATGCAGGAATATTCCGGTAAATGTACTTATAAAACATACATTCTCTTCTAATTGCCTCTCTCTACTCTAAATTTCTTTCCCCTATAATTGTCAAAAATCTCTGCCTTTCTTGTTCAAGAATGGACTTAAACCTAAAAGGTTTGGTTGTCCTTCCTTTTTTTTTTTTTTTTTTTTGGTTTTTTTTTTTTTGTTTGTTTGTTTGTTTTGTTTTTTCGAGACAGGGTTTCTCTATATAGCCCTGGCTGTCCTGGAACTCACTTTGTAGACCAGGCTGGCCTCGAACTCAGAAATCTGCCTGCCTCTGCCTCCCAGAGTGCTTGGATTACAGGTGTGCACCACCACTGCCTGGCTGTCCTTCCTTTTCATTTGTAAGAATAAGGATTAGACAATGAATTAAATTCAGTGAGGCACAGGTACACACAGAGAGACATGAAACTTGGAGTCGACTATCTGGGAAGACGAAGGGGTTCAGCAAGAGAGGGGTGGGCAGGGGAGAATAGTGGGAGTGAATCTAGTAAAAACATATATTATATACATGTATTAAATTGTCAAAAGTCACACTGTAGCCGGGCGGTGGTGGCGCACGCCTTTAATCCCAGCACGCTGGGAGGCAGAGGCAGGTGGATTTCTGAGTTCGAGGCCAGCCTGGTCTACAGAGTAAGTTCCAGGACAGCCAGGGTTACACAGAGAAACCCTGTCTCGAAAAAACAAACAAAACAAAGACACACTGTCCCTCATAAAATATATATAATTATGTCTCAACCAAAATAAATTTGAATGAACAGTTTTTAACATTTTTAATAAACAGACTCATTCTTGGCAGGGTACACACATGAGGTCAGAGGACAACTGCAAAGAGTCATCTCTCTCCTTCTCCCATGTGGGACCACAGGATCAAACTCAGATCTGACCCCCTTTTCTGGCCTCTGCAGGTACCAGGTACAGACGGTACATATACATAGGCAAAACACGCATACTCATACCACAAAAAATAAATAAATCATTATTTAAAATAACAACAAACAATTTGGCCCTGAGAACTTGGGGTTGTCCTTATCAACTGTTAGGCTTTGCTCTGATGTGGTTTGTGGCAGAGCTCCTAGACGTGCTTTGTTGACTTGGAGCTGGAAAACCTGCTGTCCTGAAGGCTAGCCTCTGTATCTCCAGTGTTTAACAGCATCCCAGCCTTTGCTCCTTAGAAGGTAGTTGCAAGCTCTGTCTGTGATTACAAACTGTATCCAGACACTGTCAGCTGTCTAAGGTATCCCTTTTCAGAACCACTGTCCTAGACTGGTCTGGGTTAGGTTTGGGTGGGCTCCAACCAGCTGTCTGTAACTTTCCTTTCTCACCAGTGTCAGTTTCTCTTGCTTTCCTGCAAGAGATTTCCTGCCTGGAGATGATTCCCTGGATACCAGAAGAAGTGCTTTTCTTCCTATGTCTATGTGGATTTAGTTTACACTGTCACCATGCTCATTTTATTACATTTTTTGTTGAGTGTGTGTGTGTGTGTGTGTGTGCGTGCGCGCGCGCGTGCGTGTGCGCGCGCATATTTACATGGGAGTGTGTGTATGTACTCTCAGAGGTCAGGAGTCTGTTCTCTCCTTCTGTGTGACTCCCGGGGATATGTCAGGCTGCACAACAGTTGCCTGGGCAGCACTATCTGTAGATTTTTGTCATATTGAGTTCCAAAAGGCTATGTCATTTTAGAAACATTAAAGTTTTATTAAGATAATCAGGTTATTTGGCAAAATAGAAAAATGTACTTTAACATTTTCCTGAATCTAGCTGGTGTTAAAAAAAAATGTTTATCACAGCTGGGCGGTGGTGGCGCATGCCTTTAGTCCCAGCGCTTGGGAGGCAGAGGCAGACGGATTTCTGAGTTTGAGAAACTCAGAATAAAAAATGTTTATCATTATGCTATCGCAGACATCTTGTGATGTCTGCCAGAAACCAGGGCAAGCAGAAAGGAAAGCTGAGGCTCAAGTCTTTCTGATTATCTAGACCACAGGCTGTTGTTGCTGTTATCAGTGCTGCCCACTGCTGAACCTCTCTTTGTATACCAGCCTTTCCTTCAGTACCTGACGCTGGATTGATTGAATGTTCTTTATCAGAGATTTGTGCTGGTAGAAACAGACCTTCAAAAAAAAAAAAAAAGCCGTATAGAAATGCAAAAGTATTGTCAGTGGAATTGCTTGCCTTCAAAGACTTATCTAGATCAGCAGTGTGTTTCCAGTTCTGTAAGCTGACTGCATGCTTCATTATTCACTGTGTGTTAAACAGAGTTGCCAGTTCCCCACCCACAATATCAAAACAAAGTGAATTGACAGAAGGCAAGAATTGGAGTGGAGACTGTTAAGCTATGGAACGTTACATGTCATTTAGGTTTTGATTCACATCATTTTCTGTTTCAGGTTGGCAGACACTCAGCAGGTGAGGCCCTTCTCAAACTTTCCAAATGAATCTCAAAGAGCCAGTCAACCAGACTCACTCAAGTCTAAAAGTGTTAGTGTTGCCATTCTGATTCCTGATCCCTGTTCAGTCTTCCCTACTGCTCCCAGCCCTGGCTTTAAAAACATGATTGAACAGGGAGGATGTGGAAACAGCTCTCTATGGCCTACATGCCAATATAAATGCTGCGCCCAGAAAGGTGTGTAGGTTCTTAGGGAAGTTTACTTTTAACAACAGTGCCAAGCACACCATGGGAACATCTCCAACATGCAATCCCTACCTCAAGTGAAAGACTTTAGTAATGAGCCAGTGAGCATATGTTGGCCTATTGTCTTGGTCCAGCCTATAACCACAATGACTATACACTTGGTGTTAGGAGCATAGTGATACAACTGCGAGTGAAGAAGTTATTGAACAGACTCTTGGAGCCTGGAGTTATCAGGGACAGGACTTTGAACTTCCATATTTTTACTTCAATGATAATCCAACAGAATTAATATTAAGATTGTTCTAAACACATTCTGTGGATGAGATAAAATAACTTGACCAGAAGTAAATTTGGTGATGAAAGGATTTATCTTGCCTACACTTTCAAGTTACAGTTTATCACTGAGGGAAGTCAGGGCAAAAGCAAAAGGCAGAAATTCAAAGCCAAAAACCTTGGAGAAATGCTGTTTTCTGGCTTACTCACAGGCTCATAGTTTTGTGTTCTTTTTTAATGTGGATGTGTCTGCATGACTTTACATACGTCTGTGTGTAGGTTCCTGCAGAGCCAGAACATGTTGCATCCCCTGGAACTGGAATTATGGGAAGTGTGACTGAGTGGTACAGAGGCAAAGAACCAAACCTGAGTCCTCTGCAAAAGCAATAAGCACACATAACCACTAACTATGCCTCCTAAGCTAGGTTTCTTATCCATCACAGGACCACCTGCCTGTGGACGATGTGGTCCACAGTAGGCTGGGTCCTTAATCATTCTGCCAGCACCATTTTGCCTTGTTGCAATTAAATAATGATAATTTTGTTAGGGGATGAATTCTATTGGTAGTTTTGAAACTTTTATTATGTGGGCTCTAAACTTAACATTTTTATTGAAAGGACTACTGTTTTAACTAATTTATCCTTTTAGTGTTTTGTTTTTTTTAATTTGTGATTGGGGCTGGAGAGATGGCTCAGTGATTAAGAGCACTGACTGCTCTTCCAGAGGTCCTGAGTTTGATTCCCAGTGTGAACCACATGGTGGCTTACAGCCATCTATAATAGGATCTGATTCCCTCTTCTGGTGTGTCTGAAGATTGTGACAATGTACACACGTATATAAAATAAATAAATCATTTTTATTTATTTTTAATAAATAAAATGATTATCTCTTTAAAATGTAAATATAAAGTATAAACTCCTAAGTATAAAGTAGAGACAGCAAACTGGAAGAGGACAAAGCTATAAGCTCTCAATGCCTGTCCTCAGTTACAGACGTCCTTCTGCAAGGCTGTGTCTCCTAAGCCATCCCAAACAGCTGCACTAACCAAGGGCTCAAATATCCAAGACCATGGGGAGTCTCTCATTTAAACCACTATCTTTCTTAGACATTATCTTTTAAAATATTCCTCTCACTCTTCCTTCTTTCTTTTGAAAGTTCTTATTAGATAAACAGTGACTGTTTTCCTGTGTATGTCTCTATCTCTATTTCTATCTCTGTCTCAGACGGGATCCCATGTAGCACACATTGCTTAAATTCACTGTGTAGCTAAGGATGACCTCGGATTCCTGATCCCTGTGCCTCCTCCGCCCAAGTGCTAGCATTCAGAAGTGTGTGACCACAGTCAGTTCCTTGATATCTTATAAGTCAGTTCCTTGATATCTTATATATATATATCTTATATATATATATATATATATATATATATATATATATATAGAGAGAGAGAGAGAGAGAGAGAGAGAGATACCTCCTTAATGTATATTTTAGGTCACAAATACAGGAGTTAAGGAGTTAAGTTTTAAAATGTCAGTTGTAGTTTTCAGTTTTATTTTTAGAAACTGTGAAAGTGAGCCTTGGGTAGTTTTATTTCTTCCTATGATTTCTTATCTGGAGCTACTTGAAGCACACTTGTTTTATGAGGCAATAAGCCATAGGTCTCAGGAGGGAGAGCATGCATAAACCTGCCTGCTGTTGGATCTCTTATCTTAACACCTGGTGGATTACTTCCTGCTGTGTTTTGTCATTTTTAAAATTTGCTCAGTGGGAATCATATCTTCCTGCATAGCTTTAGATTTGGGAGCCCTCCTAAGCAGCTCTTTTGGTGTTTTATTTTTGCTTTTGCTGGTCTGTGGGGCTGTTTTATGTCAGGTTTTGGTTGGGATGGATGTTCCTGGACAAAATCTATCTGTACTTAAAGTTGGGGTTTCAGACTTCAGCTCTGTTCATGAGGTAAACTTGGGGTTTTTATTTCTTGGAGGTTTTTAGATTGTTCCCCTCCCAAAGCCTAAGATCTTAGCAAGTTTCAGGGGAGCCTTTTCATGTGACAGGGCAGAGAGATTTTCCAGCTCTCCCTCACACATTTCTGTGATTCTTGGCCAAGTTTGTGCCTCTGAACCTTATTTTCAATTTCAAAACCTATAGTTGCTCACCAAGGCTGCTGCAGATTAAGTTTGTGAGCTTACCATGTGGCACATAGTATCCAGATCTCTCTTCCATTGTTGACATTTGGAATTTCCTGTCTCTCCATACAATTATGCATAAATATAACACAGCCCTTGTAGTCCCGTTTTAACTAGCATTTCAGGGTTTGCAAGAGAGGATTCTGCACTAGTTAGCCCTCACTGTTGGAACTAGATGTCCATCAATGAAGTTTTTAACTTGTAGCTGCTTTTACATTAAAGTGTCCTATAATAGAAACAACTATTTTGTATGCAAAATAGTACAAGTTTAATTACTTAGCCGAACTGATTTTTCTCTTTTTATTGTGTTAATTCAAAGTTCAAGGCCATTTCATAGGGAAAAGACCACAGTTTCATAGAAAAGTCAGTCACTGAGGCTTTGGCTTGCAGGGTGAAGGGCACATAATACAGCAGAGTCATGGGCTGTCACACCAGAAGAAGCAAATATAACTCAGGACTGATGGATGATGGGACCAGTCCAAGTGGAGGCCTAAAGTCTACATGAATGAGAGTTTTACAAGCAGTGTGAGAAGCACTGAGTCATCCCAGAGTAAATTCTATAACAGGCAAGCTGTCATCGGGGAGCAGATGCGCTGCATCAAGTTCATCTCTGTGCATGGAAACTCCAACACCAGATGGGTAAATAAGTGATAAAGAAATTGCTTAAGACTGACTTTCATTCATTTGTATTGTATTGATGGATACACCATCAATAAGACATTTTGTGAATGTAATGATTTGATGATATCCTTATTTATTATTATCATTATCATTATTATTAAATAGCAGCAGAAAAATGACATTCAAAACCAGACTTAGCTAACCTGGGTTACAGGAAACTCTATCAAAATCTAAGGAAAACACCCTCTAAGGGTTGGGGAGGTAGTTTAATCAATAATGCCCGTGTCGTGCAAGCCTGTGGGCTGGAGTTCAGTTCAGATCCTCAGCAGCCTTGTAAATACTAGATGGGTGTCAAGGCCTCCTGTAGTTCCAGGCCTCCGGAGACAGAGAAAAGAGATTCTTGGACCAAATGACTAGTTAAACTAGACAAATCAGCAAGCTCTGGGTTCAAGTAAGCAGCCTTGCTTCAATATAGAAGGCAGGAACTGACTAAGGAAGATACCTGTATCACTCTGGACTCCACATGTACTTGCGTACATCATGTGCTGCCCTCCCCCGACACACATGGGAACACCACACACATAAACTTGCAAAAAAATTCTAGGTTATCATTTTTTGGTGGTTGTTTTTCTTTTTGTCAGTAAAACAATATTCTGTCAGGAACCATCTAGGAGAGGCTAAGGCCAGCAGGTGATTTTCCTGGAGATGGCCAACTGTTTATGCTAATCTGCAGTGGGTGATTGCAGATCTCTAAGAGGCAAGATCCCAAGAGATTCATCTCAGGATTGCTTCTTGCCGCTGGATATGCATTTTCCTATCACTATTGCATAGCCTAATGATTCCTGGGCATTAGCCCACCCTATTGATCAGATTTCCTGAATATATAAAGATGAACTTTTGTGAATTAATGATCTTTAGATAAATTAATGATTCTATAGAATTCCTGATTTGATACAAATAGTTTTAGGAAGAAAGTTTTTAAGAGACAGTTTTAGTTGTTTTGCCAAAAAGTTACAATAAAGTTAGAATCAAGACTAGAATGTGCCCACTCCTCATAGAATAGTAAGTAAAGGCTTCATAATAAGGAATACAATGAGCCTTCACAATTATACTAAAAATATAGGCTTGGGACAAATTTGTGATCAAGAAAAAACATTCACTCTAGGTCAGGTCTAAGGATGAAGCCAAGGTGTGCACTATGATAAAGCAAGGCCGTGGGAAACTGCTGCTTTGAACTTGTAATGAAACAATGTTTGAACTTAATATAACATCCTTCTCTAACTCCCCTTTATGTAACATTTTATCTATGAAGTAATGTTCTAAAGAACTTTTGTCTAAGAAAATATAAAAAGGCCGAGAAAAGAAATAAGCTGGTGGAATACATGTATATGTCTGTTTATATGTATACGTGTGTAGGTATATGTGTATGTATGTAAGTATGCAAGAACAATTGTGGAACTGATGAGACAAATGTTCAGGTCTGGCCAGAGTGTGTGTGTGTGTGTGTGTGTGTGTGTGTGTGCCACATGCAAGAATGTGTGTGTTCTTGTGCATATTGCCTATGTAAAAGATTTAAATTCTTTTCCTCTCTCCTGGTTCACAAAGAGTTTACCAGCACTGAGCTTTCTCAGCTGGCCAGTGAGGGGCCTCTGGCTAGCTTGCCAGAGAAAGGAGCCCTAGCAGGAAATCCTTTACTTAATTCCCTGCTGCTAAACAGCAGGTGTTAATCCCCAGAAACCAGCACTTTTTTTTCTTTTTTTTTTTTATTCGATGTATTCTTTTTTTTTTTATGGTATTTTACCCAATTTGCATATATATATATTTTTAAATTTTATTCGATATATTTTTTATTTACATTTCAAATGATTTCCCCTTTTCTGGTTCCCCACTCCCCAAAAGTCACATAAGCCCCCTTCCCTCCCTCTGTTCTCCCACCCATCCCTTCCCACTTCCCTGTTCTGGTTTTGTCTTATACTGCTACACTGGGTCTTTCCAGAACTAGGGGCCACTCCTCCGATGTATTCTTTATTTACATTTCAAATGATTTCCCCTTTTCTGAGTCCCCACTCCCCACAAGTCCCATAAGCCCTCTTCGCTCCCCCTGTTCCTCCATCTACTCCTTCCCACTTCCCTGTTCTGTTATTCCCCTATACTGTTGCATTGAGTCTTTCCAGAACCAGGGGCCACTCCTCCGTTCTTTTTGGACATCATTGAATATGTGGATTATGTCTTGGATATTCCAAGTTTCTAAGCTAATATTCACTTATCAGTGAGTGCATACCATGATTGATCTTTTGAGACTGTATTACCTCACTTAGTATGATGTTCTCCAGCTCCATCCATTTGTCTAAGAATGTCATAGATTCATTATTTCTAATGGCTGAATAGTATTCCATTATGTATATATACCACATTTTTTGTATCCATTCCTCCATTGAGGGACACCTGGGTTCTTTCCAGCTTCTGGCTACTACAAATAGGGCTACTATGAACATAGTGGAGCATGTGTCCTTATTGCATGCTGGGGAATCCTCTGGGTATATGCCCAGGAGTGGTATAGCAGGGTCCTCTGGAAGTGTCATGCCCAGTTTTCTGAGGAACCACCAGACTGATTTCCAAAGTGGTTGCACCATCTTACAATCCCACCAGCAGTGGAGGAGTGATCCTCTTTCTCCACATCCTCGCCAGCACCCACTGTCTCCTGAGTTTTTGACCTTAGCCATTCTGACTGGTGTGAGGTGAAATCTCAGGGTTGTTTTGATTTGCATTTCCCTAATGATTAATGATGTTGAACATTTCTTAAGGTGTTTCTCAGCCCTCCTAAGTTCTTCATGTGAAAATTCTTTGTTTAGCTCCGTACCCCACGTATTAATTTAATGGGGTTATTTGGTTCTCTGGGTTCTACCTTCTTGAACTCAAGAAAGTAGAAACCAGCACTTAAAGCACAGAGAGTTACAGAGTAAGAGACCAGCGCCGATTAAAGCACAAGTGGTAAAAGAAAAGAACCCAGCATTTAATAGAACACAAATAGTAAGATTATAAGGCCAGGGACCATCCAGTCTTCAGCCTTCGTCCTGCTCTATGCTCCACCTCAGCTCATTCCCCTAAAGGCTGGGCAGGCCCCTGGAAATCCTCTATTTTGTTACTAATGTTGATAAATTGTGAATTCTTTCTTTTTAATTTTCTTTACTTAATATATAATTTTCAAATCTAAAAGATTGCTCATAGTTAATACATGAATTGTAAATATATGAGTAGCCTTATGTTTGTACTTTTTTTGAAGTTGTCTTTAAGTGAAGGTAAGTTACTGATGATTAGAGACCCAAGTAAGAAAAAATGATTAAGACTGGAGTAGGAAACAGGAAACAGGCACTGTAGTCCTCTACTTTCTATACATTGAGACATGTAGAATTACAGTGTGACCTTTTGTGGTAATTGTTTGCATAGCTGTGACTAAAAATACCTGAAAGAACAACTTTGAAAAAGAAGGATTTGCATTGCTCACAATTTCAGGGGGATCGGGTCATGGCTGCTTAACCCATTCTCTTGAGCAAGGTATCACCTTGACAGGGCATCTGGCTACAGAGACGTAAAGAGTCTTCAGGTATGTGATAGGGTGGCTTATTTAGCTATTTGCTTTGGTTCTGAGCCTCTCACCTGGATTCTACTGTTCTTCTGTTGTCTACCAAATCAAGAACCTACAAATAGCTATGTAAGTGTAGTGAGCGATTCCCTCTCCCCGACCAAATGTTGTCCATTGCCCCACACAGTGTCGGAGGCTCTTTACTCAAGATGTACAGAAGCAGAGAGCGAGGAGAGGAGGGGACCAGATAGAACCTCCCATCACAGCTCCTGTGACCTAGTTCTTCTATCTGGGCCCCAGATTCTAGAGTTCCCACCACCTCCCAAAATAGCCTGTCTGTCTTGGAACTGTGTAGATCAGGCCAGCCTTGAATTTACAAAGCTCCATCTGCCTGAGTGCTGGGATTGAAGGTGTATGCTGTCACATCTGAAAAAAAAAGAATTAAAAGTTGCAAGATGTAAAAGATCCATATATAAATCCATAGGCACATAGAAAGCAATTGGAATCACACAATGGAAGAAACAAGAAGACTGTTCCTTTTTTTTATGGTTTACAAAGGATTAAGAAACACTACCAGATGTGATGAGTCTCATCTGTAATCCCAGAACTCGGGAGACTGAAACAGGATGCTTGTCTTGAGTCCAGGTCCATCTTGAACTAAATAGTGAGTTCCAGATAAGCCTGGACTACATAGTAACCAAAAGAGAGGGAGGGAAGCTAAGGACTGCCCAGCAAGGTTAGCCAATCATATCTGGACAGGCCAGTATTTTTTTCCCTTAGTGTCCAAGGTGACACAAAATTCAATCCAAAGTCCCGGGTAAAGGGTTAAAAAAAAAAATTTCTCAAGAACCAGCCTGGGGCAGTCATGAGAATTAGGTAGCATGAGATTTGATTTCTCAAGGGGTTGTTGTTGCCGTGAGTCATATTTATTATAAGGTGACTGTTGGTGATGCTGCCTAGTTTTCATTTGTATGGGACTATGGAGAAAAAGGAAGTAGATTTCACAATATAAATAATTTTGAATTTTTAAATCTTTTTATAAGGTTGTTCTTCTTGATTCTAAATAAGGTTTGAGCTGTATGGTTAAGATTATTAGCTTTCTCAGAAACTCCAGTATAAGCTGGACAAAATGACTCCTCAGACAGACAAATACATGACGTAATTCTTTTCTACCCAGGATGTATGTGCTTCATGTATTGAGACTATTTTAGAACATTCTAAGAAAATAAATGTGTTTAAGAGAAATATTTCTGTTTTTTCTTTTCTTTTCTTTTCTTTTCTTTTTTTTTTTCTTTTTTTTTTTTCTTTTTTTTTTTTTTTTTTTGGTTTTTTGGCTTTGGCTTTTTTGAGACAGTGTTTCTCTGTGTAGCCCTGGCTGTCCTGGAACTCACTCTGTAGACCAGGCTGGCCTCGAACTCAGAGATCCGCCTGCCTCTGAAACTTGGATAACTAAAAATGAGTATACTGGTGTACACACATACTAACTACCTCTAATCCTTAAACAAATGTTCCCCATTTTGTGTCTTCAAAGACATCTGAAATTTTTTGTGTGTGAGAGAGACACACAGCTCTGGCTGACTTGGAACTCATTATGTAGACTAGGCTGACTTTGAACTCACAGAGTTCAAGGTTCGTTTGCCTTGCCTTGCCTTTGCCTCCCATGTGCTAGGATTACTATGTTCCCCCACACCATCTACTCCTGAGTTTTAAAGAATATGTTGTAGAGTGTGTGTGTGTGTGTGTGTGTGTGTGTGTATCACCCTAAAAAACATATGTACTTCATCAGGGTTGGAGAGACGTGTCGGTGTTAAGAGGGCTTCCTGTACTTCCAGATAACTCAAGTTCGTTCAGGTCAAGCACCCACATGAGTGGCTCATAACCACTTTAACTCTGTTTCCAAGGGGATCTGACACTCTCTTCTGGCCTCCAAAGGTACTCACATACACTCAGCATACAGACACACACCCCATACCTACACACACACACACACACCCCACAAGATAAAAATGAATTCTCCTAGTGCCACAGAAACATGCAAAGGGAAGAGGAAAGAGAAGGTGTCAAATAGCTTATGACGTTCCCTAACAGGCTAGGACCATGCAATGATCCTAAGCATCCAGCTTCTATTTCAGCTGGCTTTTAAAAATTCTGCCATAAAGTCATTAGCTCCTCATTAACCAGATCCAACCCCAAGACTTCTCATCAGATCTAGAACTTGTTTGCTATACCTCTGGTGTTGAAACAAAACACACAAAGGAAAAGAATACATGCCTTGCCCCATCTACACCCTCACAAGGTGACTCAGTTTTCGTGCCTACATATGGGCATCTGCACTCTGAAGCCTAATAAGACAGCATCATCAGGTAAAGCTTCCACCTCTCACTAACCACGGAAGTAGTCCTGCTCTAATTCCAAGTCACCTTCCTCTTCTATTCACTTCCTATTGGCATACTCTCTCTCCGGTACCCAACTATGAAGATCCGCCAACACCCAGTATTCTTAGAGTGTAGAGGAGGGCATTGAACTAGGACACAACCAAAAGTTTTCCTTCTTTCAAATGCAATGGTCTTAGTGGTGTCCTTCTGTTAACCTTGCTTAGAATGAAAAAGCAAAGGATTGGTCAAAAATTCAAGGTACTTAAAACGGTGTGTAGAATTAAATAAATAACAATAAAAAAAAAAAACCTTCAACGTAGTTTTTAATAAATGTGGGGTCCTTTTTCTAATCCTGTACTTTTAATGCGGGCCTGGGACTAGCTGAGGATTTTTGATCCCAAATTGGGAGCACATTTTGATTTAACTCCATTGAATGTCATTTTAAGAAAGGTCTTGTTTAAACTTCTTATCTTAGCCAAGTTACCCTTTTAGGTTTTGTCCCTTCAACAACTTGTGAAGTTTTAAAGGGCAAACTAGGCTACACATACCCTGGGCTACTAGGACAGTATTATGTTGCTTGGATGCTTAGAGGTAGAGATACTCTTACTGTTGCTAACTCGGCTAGGCACACCACTCCTGCTCTGGAATGTGGTCACCTGGCTGTCATGGTGAAGATGTTGACCACAGCAAAGAAGAAGCAATCTTTCAGGAGAAACCAGGAGGCATCCTTCTACTTAGTCAACACACACAGGACTAGGTGATGACTCATGCAATACCAATGAAGCAATCGGTAGACAACAGGATTTAAAGTTAAACAGAAATTGTGAGTCACCTTGGTCATGCTTTAGTTTGAATATCCAGGTTGTTTTGCTTCTCAGTTAAATAGTAGGTAAAATATTTGAATACAGAGGAAAGCAGAAGGCATACATTGTTTTTTAAGCTTAGATGCTCTTTATTCACACACAGACACACCACACACACATACTACACATAAATCTGTAGTTTCAGGCCTATGGAGGAAATGAAATTACTTGTTTTGTATTCTCTCTCTCTCTCTCTCTCTCTCTCTCTCTCTCTCTCTCTCTCTCTCTCACACACACACACACACACACACACACACACATTCCTAGGAGTTATTCCTATACAGGACTAGCCTCTGAGGTAAACTGCCACATCTTCACCAGCCAGCTGTGCCAACTTGCAAAAGATCACCACAGCTGGCCTGGTTAGTTATTGATGTTACCTCTTAGGTGTGGAAGGCTGAAGAAGGAAGGATGGGGAAAGCCAGGGATATCCAGCAACTCTTCCCAACAAGCTGTATGCAGTTGTTCTGTGATTGCCTGTGGCTTCTTCGGGGTCTAGAGTATACAGGAGGGAAAGGGCTAGGAGACAGGGCTCCTTACACACAGCCATGGGGCGGTCATGATCCATGCTGAGTGCAGACCTTCCAGTGTGGGGACTTAAAGATCATGCTCCTGCTCATGATCCCTCTCCCATTGTTTGGTAAGTTTAATATTGATTCCTCAGAGTGAGCTGTGATGTAATCATATCTCACTTTGCAGTTGGGACCTTAGGAGGACAGGTAGACAGTCTTTCATTTTCTGCCAGGGAAAGAATCTAGCAAAAGTTATCTAATCACTCAATTGCACATTCCTCAAGTAATATGACCTACATTATTATGAATAGCTACTAGAAGGGAAGAGAGATAAATTTTTTCCATAGGAAAACATCTCTTATGATCAGCATAGCAACTGCTCTTGAGATAGTATGAATTGTTGTTTCATAAGAAATACAGTTGAAAAAAGCATGGTCACAATAGTGAAAGAAATGCAAAGTCCCAACAGCAACAGCAGCAACAACAACAACACAACCATAATTGAAAAACAATACCTTTCCCTATCACTTTTAATACAAAACAGGCTGCTCTTTCTGGCAGTTAAGCCTTTCATCGCCTGTGTAGATATTAGCATAGTGAAAGCTTTCTTTACCAAGGCCTTGGCCATGTTGGCTTTCCACAGTATCTTCCACACATTGGGTATCTAGCATGTATTTGATTCATGAACAGCTGAAGGTATTAATGAGTTTCTCAACTTTGAAAAGCTAGACTTCTTAGAGGTCTTCTGAACAGAGTTCTTAAACTGCTTTGACACGCTTCTTTAACACTCCTGTTAGAAGCAGCTATTTCTCAGGCAACCTGTTGACCTTGAAGGTTGCCAAGTAAACAGTACTCATAGACACACAACCACAGGCATGACATAGACTAGACTATTGCATTTAATACTGGTCATTTTATGTAGAGGTGCCGCTCTGTAATACTCTGTATGGAGTAAGAATGAAACATAAAGCAAATTCCTTCCCTCATTATTGATGACTATAATGTCTTTTACCATGATTAGTCCAATCATCACAGTGCCTGAAAGATAAGCTATATTAACAGTAACTTTAAAAAATCATGATAAAAAAAGGCTATACATACTCTGTTGTAAGTTAACTTTTACAGTACAATAATACAATAATGATTCACTTGGTATGTCTGTCTCTGTGTGTGTGTGAGAGAGAGAGAGAGAAAGAGAGAGAGAGATAGAGAGAGAGACTCACAGTAATGGCATCAGCATTACAACATTTTAAATTGTGCTCTTTACACAGTTAAACCTTGTATGCTCAACTTAATCTTATTTGTGTAAATGTCCTGTAAGTATTTTTCAATCCAGAAGTGGAAAGATTTAGTTTACCCTGATAACTTATCCAAGAAGAAATGGCTTGGCCTCTCAGGACTATGAGCTCAGAGGTTTCTATAACTTATGAATTTTCTTAGTCTAGACACTTCTTGAATTACATCAGTTGAGTAGCTCTTCACCATATTGCTGGACCACTCATGAAAAATGACAGGTGAGTTGACTGGTCTTGTGTTTTTCCAATGATGTCAGGAAATAATGCTCTTGAAGGACCACCATTAACTCAGAATCTCAGAATGTTTTTCTTTAAGGAAAGATCATGCTCCTGCTCATGATCCCTCTCCCATTGTTTGGTTCCTCTGAGGCTTCTTGGGCATCTTTAACACACCTGTTAAGAGACAGGGTGAAACTGGTCCAGTGGAAACATGGGATATTCAGAAACCTAATATAGTATCAATATGGCCTAAGTACCTAGAGTTAGCAAATACAACAGTTTCATGCCTGGTTGAGGTGGCCTGAGAAAAACCACCTACTATTTAACACAAAACACTATAACATAAAATAAGTATATGAAAGGAAGAGATCTTCATTATTGGATTCTTGTTAATAAATATAACCTTGGCTTAATAGTATCCAATAATAGTGAATAAATACATTTCATTGTTTTTGTATATTGGGATGAAGAATCCACAGTCATGGGATTTCCCGATCAACTGACCAAAGAATGTTGTCTTTCCCATAGATGCTTGCCCACCCATGCGCATTGCTGCTGTATTTACACAGCAAGGAAACAGAGTCAGTCTACATGTCTGTCAACTGGAGAACGGGTAACAAAAATGGGGTACATATACTCAATGGAATCTTACTCAGCTGCAAATAAAAATGAAATCAGGATATTTGTAAGAAACTTGATGCAACTGGAAAATATATTAGAAATATAAATCAAGGTAACCAAGAAAGATGAATACAGCCAGGCAGTGGTGGCGCACGCCTTTAATCCCAGCACTTGGGAGGCAGAGGCAGGTGGATTTCTGAGTTCGAGGCCAGCCTGGTCTACAGAGTGAGTTCCAAGACAGCCAGGACCATACAGAGAAACCCTGCCTCAAAGAAAAAAAGAAAAAGAAAAGAAAGATGAATCCAGCTAGCCTACAGTTTCATCTCTAAGAAAGAAGGCTAAAGTGAGGGCAAACTCACGTAGCCAGGACTGGATATATCATTGAGCTCCGTGTCTCATTGAGAGAGCCTGTCTCAGTGAATGAGGTGAAGAGATTAAGGAAAATAACCAATGGCAACCTCAGGCTTCCACAGAAAGTGCACACATGTACATATGCACCTGCACACATCCACACACATGCATAATGCAAACATGCTTGCATATACCACACACATGCACATAAGATAATATGAGACTACAGAGTCACAACTTTGCTGCTTTCTAGAAGTATATGTTGGCATATTTGTTTTTAGCTATTTTATTGGCTTCTTAGACCTCTCCCTCATTTCTAACTCTTATTACTCCCTAATCCCTTCCAACACCCCAACACTATGTAAAAGAAGGTTATAAGGGGCAGGGGAATAGACATCTATAGGCTACTTCCTGCTGATTAGGGGCATTGTACTCCTTGGGGAAAAATTAATCTCCATCATCAGGATATCTCCACTTCTTCTCACCAAACCACACCAACCAGGAGCAGCAGTCTCCTCTGGCCCTCTCAGGGCTCTCTCCTTTATACCCTCTCCAGAGTCCTCAGAATTAAACTATCTGCAGCTGGTAAAAATCACGCCCCTGCTAGTGCATGAGGCAAGTCATAATCACCTGCTGTGAAGCAGCCTCTTATCCCACAGCTGGGATTAAAACAAAAACACATTCACATAACAACTGAGTTTTTAAAGAAAGAAAAACTCTCACTACAAGTATTATCTTTGACTACCTAGAATAACTCAAGAATCCGTGACACAAATCCACAAGGCCTGCTGTTACTGGAGCTGAGAATTGTTTATTTGTTTGCTTGTTTTTAATGTTAGCTATATTTTATGAGCCCTAGAAAAATAGAAATTAAGAATCAGATTTTACCTCTAGAGTCAAGTCTCAGTAAATGCATTCAGTTCAGGAATCACATTGTGAAAGAACTAAGGAAGATAAAAATAATATTCTAATTCTAAACTCAGAAAATGCTAATGGAATGAGCTCATAAACCTATGATTTTAGAAACAATTGTGGGGGAGTAGTTGGGTGCCATGGAAAATGAGTATGGTTTTTAAAAAGAAATAAAATTAAGGTCGTATCAAATTCATCCTTGAACTAACTACCTTTGTCACTTTAAGCAAGAGGCTGGATGCTTCTAAAAATTGTTTCTTCACAGAGATGAAAGCAATGAAATATAGTATTCATTCTAAATTTCCATATAACGCTCATTGTCCTCTCCTATATAAGTAAGAACAAGAAACATTGCCAGGTCTGGGGTTGCAGCACCACTGAGAGAGTTCTTGCCTGGAATGCAGGAATCCCTGGTGCTGGTCCCCACACTATGTAAACACCACCAGGATTCACTTACATATAAGGTGGAGTGACTCACACTGTAATTCCAGCCCCTAGGAAGCAGAGATGGGAGGATTAGAAGTTCAAGATCATCCTTGGCTACACAGTGACTTCAAGATCAGCTGGTTTTACATGAGACCTTGTTTTAAAAAAGAAACGAAAGGATTGCTAATCGCACACAATGTTTTCCTGTAATATAGAATTTGTATTTCACATTTCTTCTTCAAGATGGGGTTTAAGATAGACAAGATTATAGGGTTGTGGCTCCTTGTCCCCCTCTGATCCCATACTTATTGAAAGAGCTATTTAAACATATTTACAAAGGTAAAAGAAAAAAATCTTAGAAAAATACAATATTAATATTCCTCAAATTTGGCATAGTGACTCTCGACTGTCAGAGCATCCTCACCTCTATCAGCCTCTATGTCATCAAGAGCATTGAAGATATTCATTTCTTTCATGTGTGTCCACATGTGTATATGTGCCTTACAGGAGCATGAGTATGCATGTGCACATGTGCATGTGTGCACGTAGAGGCCAGAGGTCAGTTTCAGATTTCATTCTCTAAATGTCAAAAGCATTCTTGACTTTCTTTTCTGAGACAGAATCTCTCACTGGGACCTGGGGCTCACCAATAGGCTAGGCTCACTGGCCAGAGAGTCCCAAGGATTCGTTTATCCTTCCCTCTCCAGTTCTGAGCTTATAAACCACAGCATGCGTTTACATGGGTGCTAGAGATTAGACTTGGGTGCTCACTGAGAAATCGATGCAACCCTGGCGATGCTCATTTCTTAAAAGACACAAGTGCAAATTCCTTCAAGATTTTCTTTCCAAGTCCTGTTTTGATGTAACTTTTGTGCTACCAGAAGCAACAACCAAGTAATGACAATCTGCAAATGAGTTGCCTTGTGGACAGTAACTATGCTATATCATCCACTCTATGACACATTTTAAATTCAGAGATGTTAGGTATAGAAAAGGTGCATCTTAGCACCATGAAGTTTGAGTAACACTTGAATTGTCAAAATCCTACCGTGATAATTAATAAACTATATTAGAAGGTTTAATACTATACTAGCATACATACAAGCAAATAGCCATTATATTACAGGAAAATGGAGGGATTCTGCACTCCTGATCTGACTCCTCCCCATGGTACCAGAACATTCTGAACTAAGTTATTATAAGCTCTGAGTCTTTCACTGCCCTCAAGGGTAAGTATTTTTGCACACAATGAACTTCGAAAATGTAAAGTAACTATTGCCAAATAAAATATCCATTCCAGCCGGCCGGTGGTGGTGCACGCCTGTAATACTAGCACTCTGGGAGGCAGAGGCAGGCGGATTTCTGAGTTCGAGGCCAGCCTGGTCTACAGAGTGAGTTTCCAGGACAGCCAGGGCTACACAGAGAAACCCTGTCTCAAAAAAACCAAAAAAAAAAAAAAAAAAAAAAGCCATTCCATTCTTTCAGCCTTTCCCTCCAAAATATCATAGCACAAAAATTTCATGGTTCTCTCTGTGATGTAAAAGCTCAGCAACACCATTGCAATGTGACCCTCTTTTCCTTTCCTGCTTCCCAACTCCCCTTCTCTGTCGTCATGGATACTGTTCCCTGCGCATGCACCATGGCAGCAGAATGGCCCTAGACCTATGATAAGTAGCCTTATTTAGAGAGCCAGATTAGACAAGTTGCAGAGAGAGCTGTTATCAATTTAAATATTAATGTTTCTTTTGAAAGTGAATGTAGAATAGCCATAAGAAA
The DNA here is from genome assembly GCF_947179515.1 of Apodemus sylvaticus. Taxonomy (NCBI): domain Eukaryota; kingdom Metazoa; phylum Chordata; class Mammalia; order Rodentia; family Muridae; genus Apodemus; species Apodemus sylvaticus. The sequence goes on along the minus strand of NC_067478.1, from coordinate 75,859,543 downwards.
CCTTTGGGATTTTATTAGCTGACTTAGGTCTTCAGTGAGGAGTCTAAAGGGATGGAAAGAGATGCCCATCTGAACTTCTCTGTAAGAGAGTAAGGCAATGGTCACAGCCTGAGCCTGCTTTGCATCCTCCGTTTAGAAGGCCATATCTTCTCTATAAATCTGCTAGCAGGCTCTAACTTTTCAGACAGGCCTTGTAGCAAACTTGGATCAGGGCTCAGAGTGGAAATAGCCTGAAAATACCTGCTAATGGGAGCAGGGTAGGAGGTGGGGATAGACAAGGTTCGCACACCAGGTAGGTCATGCAAGGCAAGGTCAAATAGGTCAAGGTTTCTCAATCTTGCATTACTGTCATTTTGGATTAAATAGTTCATTTTTGCAGGGAGGGCTCCCTGAACATTAAAGGAAATTTATTATCATCACTGGTATCTATGAAACTTAGATGCTAGCAATGACCCATGGGCCTTACCCCTTCACCACCATCCTGTAGTTAATGACCATCAAAAATGTCTCTGGACATTACCAGAAGGTCATGTCCATGAGGAAGGGGCACAAACTACCCCTAGCAACACCCACTGGCATGAGATAACATCAGCAAAGTTCAGGGTTTATTGTGAGACACAAATAGCCTCAAAGGGAGTCTGAATGAGGAGGATTAATTCAGGCAGGAATAGCTCTCAGAAGTAGCTCTGGACTCATTCACTCTCCTCTCTCTTGCATTTATCCTCCTATTTGTTCCTCCTCCCCTCTCCCATCTCCCTTTTTCTCATATTGAAGATGAGACTTTGGCACACAATAAGTAGTCCTTTGAAACAGAAGATTTTTCCATCTATGTTTGTTTTATTTTAAAATAAAAATTTTAACATTTTTATACTTTTGTGTGTATATGTTTGTACTCATGTATGGAGGCAAAAGATCAACCTCAGGATGATGTTGCTCCTTGGTGCCAGCCACCTTGTTCCTTGAGACAGGTTTCTCATTGGATCACTGAGTCCCAGGAATCCACCTGTCTCAGCCTTTCTAGCGCTGGAATTATAAGTATGCACTACCGCTACCTGTGCACTGCCACACCTGGCTTTCTCACTTGAGTGCTCGAGATCCAACTCAGGTCCTTATGCTTGCCTGACAAGCCCTTAACAGGCTGAGCTATCTCCCCAGTCCTCTCAATCCTCTGAGTTTCTGGAGAAAAGATGCAAGAAGAATGGAGGAGGACCCTCTCCCCTGTCTACTCGCCACATGTGTATTCAACCACAGAAAGGACCGAAGAACAGGTAAGTCTGACTGGAGTGTTGAGCATTCCTGTTTCTAGGAATTAACTTGAACTGAGTTTCCATTTTGAGAATCTAGTGAGCACAAACATATTTTTCATTCTGTGATATAGCATTGTGATGTGTTTTAGCAAGAAAATTGGAGCATGAAAACCTTGGCAGTGGTTACAACCCTCTGTATTCATAAGCCTTGTCTTGCTGTAAAATATAGGTGCTGCTACTGCTGCTGACTCTAGTTCAGGAAGCTTGAGTGAACCCAGTGGTTTATACTCTTAGCAAGTAGCTCAGTTGATTCTGGTCTTCAGATAACCCTTCAGAGAACCTACAGATAATACCACTACAGAACAGAGATTAAAATATTAGTATGAAACTAGATAAAAGTACATGATTTGCCAGCAATGACAGATTATAACTTTCTTTCAATGAAGATAAGGTTTTTGAAAATTGGTCCCCAAGGAAGAATCAAAAAAAAAAAAAAAACAATAGGGAAGAATCCTAGGGCTATAGATATGTCTCTAGATTTGATTTAAGGGAGGTAGCTGGCAAGTGTCTCAGTTCTTGTTTGATGCAACTCTGGGTGGAGGTATGAAAGATTAGCAAAGGGGAGGGATTCCTCACACCACACGGATAAATCATCCTGTGAGGAAAGTGGGTAATTGCTTGGCGTTTAGGTCATTATGCATGCAAATTAGAGGAGAATATATATATGAGCCAAATGAAGCAAAACAATGTTAGCATATTGAGCCACCATGCCGGTCACACCATCATTGCCAGCTGCCAAGATGTAAGTACCAGCAATGACATGGGTTTCAATTGTTGGATGCTCTGACAGTCATCTATTGAAGCAACAGTGTTTGCTTTGGAGGGTGCTTTGAACACTAAATTAGGGGAAGTAATGAGGGGGTTGATTCTATATTTCCCCTACACACACACACACACACACACACACACATACATACACAAAACCAGACTATTTATTGTAGAGCCAAATAAGTTTAAAAAATAATTATTTTAAATTCTTGGGATTTTTTAGTTATGGTTTTTATTTTTCTTTAAAATATTATTATTGAAAAATTAATATTCAATGTTGATATCTATTGTTCCCAGCTTGGGACTGTGGGTTGTTTGTTCTTTAACTTCTCTCGGTGCTTCAGAGAGAAAGACACGTGGATGGAAGTGGGAAGAAGGAGAGATTTCTGGGGTCTTCCGTTTTATGTAGTTTCTCATTTTTGTGTTGTCTGTTGTCTGACATAGCTGGTGTACCTCTAGACACTAGCATATTTAAATTTCAAGAGGTTTCTGTTTTTATTTTTAGTTCTCATCTACTTCTGAGCCTTAGTGGCTCAGACTCCTGGGTGGGCAGAGCTTAAGATCGCTGTGTCCTCCAAGATTTTTAAACTTAAAAATAAAAGCAAACCCCCCCCCCCCAAAAAAAAATGAGTGGTATGAAAGCACTGGATTCAGGTCAGAGTATATGAATTAAATAAGAAATTATTAAGCTGGGGTCTCTGCATCACAAAGTTGAGAACGAACCCCCGGTGCCAGGAAGAGTTCTAGGTTCAACAATGAAGACCTGTATGGTTGAGTTTTGGGGAAGGCAGTTGTTGCCAGGCAGAGATGAATCATAGGAGGAAGGGCGAGGAAAGGCTTCAGACACAAATGAGTCTCAGCTGAGTGTGTGGTATGAAAGCTGCCACCACAGGATTAACATCAAGGACTTTTTAAAAATCACTAGATAAAGCCTGAATTTAAAATCTCTGGGGAAAAAAATCAGTGAGTAACGATAGTAAGCTACACTAATTAAAGACACAAGACACTATTAGAAAGGTGGAGTAGATGAGTTAGAGCAGATACAGAGGGATCCAGGAAAGATGTTACAGATGGTGGTGGTAAAGCCTCAGAAGGGAGGAAAGACAGTGGGGAAGACTGAGAGCCCAAAACCGGAGCGTGCAAGCAGAGACAGCCCTGAGGTATCCTGCAGTCGGAGTGCTGGTAAAACAGCCCCTCCTGTACTCTGCTGTCTCCCAGTCACAGAAACCTCTCTGCTGAGGCTACCTGGAGGACCTCGCAGCAGGGTGACCAATTCACCCTGGAAACCATACCTGAAAGCCATTGGCAATGAAAGTTTCTTAACCCGGAAGTCCTTGGGAGCATGTGTCACCATCACACCCCTTTCCACCTGGAATTTGGGGGAGTGATGGACTTAGTATCCTCCTCCCAGAAATCGTTTATTGTCTTCTGAGACCCCCCACAATCCCTTGCTATCTCACTCTCGGGGAACGCCCTCTTGTTGTCTGTCCCACTGGCAAAGCTATTAAGCTCACCCTATTTCTCTTTTATATGATACCCGAAATTTGCTTCATTCTATACAAATTTCCCATGCATTCAAAGACCTTTGAGGCTTTTTCTTTCTCATTTAGTCTCAAACTGATTTTATGAGTTTCCTCTTTTACCACAGAGAATGGTATCTTCCCATATTACCAACCTATGGTACTGGGGTCTCAAGACCCTCAGGTATTGGCATCCTCCACTTTTTCTATATCCATACACGCACATGCACACACATACACACACACACACACACACACACACACACACACACACACACTGAGAGACACAGACAGAGACAGAGTCAGGTCCATGTTCCTAGCCATCTGTCAGTATTTTCTTCTTAATCCTGAAGTCCTCTTCTTAATAGCCCTGCCCTGTCATCAATAAACCAGGACTCACAGATCAGAGTTGAGTTTGGACCTCATTGGGGAAATCTGAGTTTTGATTTTTCAATAATAATATATTCAAGATCAATATAGAAAATACAATAAAATTAGAAATGATGCAGAATGAATTGAAAAAATTAATTAGTGAAAAGCTTTAGCTCAACCTTTATTGATCAAAAATAGTTGTCTCTTTCTAAAAAAAAATATTTACCACAGATTGACTGCTAGGAGCATGTCCCTTCTGCTCTGACTGCCAGGCGCTCCTGTGAGGTTTCTTCTCTCATAAATAAGGCCTGCTAGGCTTCCCAGCAGTCTTCTGGAAGCCCAGCGTCTTCTCCCTCCTTTCTCTGAAATCTGTATCTGTGCCTCTAGAACCAGCCTTCGCTTCCTCTAGGTCAACCCAGGAGACGTTCTGCTCCTTGAGGCTCTCGGGGCCTCTGAGGAGCTGCCCGCCACCCACCCGTGGCCACCCTCCCTGTGGGCAGAGCAAGCAGGCTGTAACTAAGAGCAGAGTAGCTGCCCTTGCAAGTGTTCACAGCGCTTTGCCTGGATAGTGACCGGACGAACTGAGCCTGCGCTTCATGTTTTGGGAAGACCGAGTAAATGACTGCAGTGTGATGTTGGATGTCCTGAGGTTATACTGCACCTCTCTACACTGCCTGGTGACTAAAGCTTATGATTTTATGAACAGGCACAACAATGGTGAAATGCAATCAAAACAACTTATTAGAGTATAATTTATGTTTCCATTTCCATATAATTATTCATTTTTAAGTAAAATATTTAATAACATTTAGTATAATCACAGTGTTGTACAATTACCACTTCTGCCTACTTCCAAAAAAATTAAGTACCCCCAAATGAAAACCATGTACACGTGGAAATTGATTTTAAACTAACTTTGGGGTTTATATATGATTTATATACTTGTATTATCTGTTAGATTTCTATCTTTTCTTATCCTACAGATCCAATATAGTCCACTTTATATTAAAGATATTTTCACCAAAGTGAGAACAGAATTTCATAGGAGAAAACCACTGTATTTCTAGAAAACTACCAGATAGCCTAAATCTATACAGAAGATGTTCTTCAAAAAAGATCAGTAGCCAATAAAGGTAAAAAAAAAAAAAATAGCTGTAAATGGTCAAGGCAGGAGTTTGAGGGAAATTAAAGTAAAAACAGAATTAGACAAAAGAAACCCTGAACAGCTAGAGAGCAGTGCCTGTCAGGGCCAGTGAGTGTCTGCAACAAAAGGATGAACAATGAAACAGGAGAAATGGCTGCTGGGAAATGGCAGAGGCAGGGGCAGTGTGGGGGTGGAGTGTTGTTTCAGGACAGAAATGGGATGAATTTCCCCACAAGGGAAAAGATTTTAAATGGCTCACTGTGTCCTTACAGTTGACTACCCCTTACTAACAAACAGGCAAAAACTATAGAGGTCTATGATTCTGTGCTCAAATATTTATACAAATGGGCAAATGATCTAAGCTTTTTTTAACTTTTGTTATTATCATATCTAAAATCTAGAGATAAAAAAATACAATTTTTTAAATTCACTTTTTTAAAATCAGCATACCAAGCAATGGGCCTTTTATAATAACTTTTGTTGTTGTTGTTGTTGTTGTTGTTTTGTTGTTTTGTTGTTGTTGTTGTGGTGGTGGTGGTTGTTAGGCTTCTTTCTGTAGCCCCAGCCCACCTGCTGCCTCCTTCCTGCCCCCTTCCTTCTCAATAGTTTACCTCCTGATTTCATGTAACATGTGCAACACAGCTTTGAAGGGAAAAGGATTGAGTGGATTCTGGTACTTCAGGCCAGAAGTAGAAGGGCCTGTTTTGCTGTATAAATCATTGTTAATAAGTTTGGACTGTGCCCCATGTGGCTGTAATTTACGTGACTGTTTCTGAGTCAATCTTGGGGAAACCATTCCTAGTTTGTATCTCTTAATGTGTTAGGTGCATTTTTCTTCCCTATGACTATTAGTTGAAATATGTTATTAATTTTCATGTTTGGTCAACTCCCGGACCATAAGAATGTCTGTAATAGCACACATTACCATGTAACTATTGGAAGTGTCACAGTGTTAATTAAAGATCTGACATATTTTCATCAACATAATAACTAGCTTAGTAGAGTTTAGCAAAATCTATAAATTCATCTATTCCAGTCCGTTTGTGCTTAAAACCCACATTCAGGGGCTGGCAAGATGACTCAATAGATAAAGGTGCTTGCTGCCAAGCCTGATGACCTGAGTTCAGTATCCAGGCTTACACCACAGAAGGAGAGAACCAACACACACAAGCTGTCCTCTGACATCCACATGAGTGCTATGGAACTAGCATGTCCACACATACAGATGTGTAACCATGCATATAATGCATGCACGCATACATATATACATACATACACATACATCACACATACATACATATATACATACACACATGCACACATACATACACATACATGTTTTTAAAGTGAACAGGGTCATAGAAATGGCTCAGCCTGTAAAAGTATTTGCCATGCAAGCCTGATAACTAGAATTTAATTCTCAGATCTCACAGTGGAAGAAAAGAATAAATTCCAAAAAGTGTCCTCCAGCTCCAAAGGGTCTGATACCTTCCTCTGGCTTCCACTACATGTGCATGCAGATGATGCACATGAACTCATACAGGCAAACATACATATATGTATACATACATACATACATCAAAAATAAGTAAACACTATTAAAATTAACACTTTTATGAGGCATTCTAAGTCAGGCACAGCAAGTACGTATGGCCTGAGTTTTCTTTTTGTTGTTGTTGTTTTTTTGTTTTTTGGGATTTGGTTTTTTCGAGACAGGGTTTCTCTGTATAACCCTGACTATCCTGGAACTTACTCTGTAGACCAGGCTGGCCTCGAACTCAGAAATCCACCTGCCTCTGCCTCCCAGAGTGCTGGGATTACAGGCGTGCACCACCACCGCTGGGCTGGCATGGCTTTTCTATATTAGAAATATCCTGTTTGGAATTTCCTGTTTGGAAGCCTCCGCACCCAACCCCCATTGCAGGTCATTCTGTGGGTCCACAAGCTCAGCTGGAGCGCCTACACTGTGTCATCCAAATTGTCATTTGGCAGTGAACTACCAACAGTGTGAGACAACCTACTCAGTGAAGGAGCAGGTGATGTGAAGATCAATACATCTATACAGTTCAGGTGTTAATTGAAGCTTGCCTCATGAATCAGAATAAGTGGGAAATAAATGAAGCAAGAGACCAAAAGCACAGTTCTTAGAATTCTTCCAGGTTATGTTCTAGAGGCCATGATCAGGAAAGGCAGACCTGGGCTCAGTCCTGATGGCGATGATCAAGAAAGCCAATTGTCCAATCCTATTTCATGGGAAAAGGGATTGGTGTACACAAATCCTACAGCACAGAAGAACCCTAACCTTGGTTCTGTACTGGTCTCATTGAATGAACCATAAGTGTGTCTAGTCTAAGACCCAGACTCCTAAACAAAAAAGAGAGTGTTCATGCACATTAATTTAGAAGTCACAGGCGGGGCTGGAAGCTCATTTGGTGGAGTGCTCACCTAGCCAGAAGCCCTGGGTTTGAGTCTCAACACCACACAAATGTGGCATGAAAGCACACACCTGCAGACCTAGTACTTGGGAAATGGAGGCACAAAGTTCAGGAAATGCGAGACTGTCTCCAGCCACAGAGAATTCAGGGCCAATCTACATAAGACACTATTAAAGAAAAAAAGCCACAAGGAGGAAAAAGCCTTCAAGGTCAACATCTGATGAGATGTAGGTGGCATATTAATTAATTGCAATGATCTACATAATTGGAGGTTGAAAATAAACTGTTCAGACCAGTGAGGAAAGGAAAACTTATTATCCAATTTCACTACTCTCTTCCTGGGTGGACATTTCTTTGATGAGTAAAAGATTTGAGTTCTATTCTCCTCTACTCCTCCGTTTCTCTATATGCAATGTGGAAGCAGTGTGGGGCTTCTGTTGTAACTTAACAGTCCGCTTAGGGTCTGAGCTCAGGCGTGCAACCCCTCAGCACACAGCTTGACGAAAGATTGATGCAAGAACATGAGGTTAATTGTTCACGTACATGGGGTCACTCATCCTTTCAAGGAGAGCCACCCCAAACAAAGAAAGCATACATCTTTTATACCCTCTTTGCAAGGAGGGTGAATTACTATGAGTAATATATTTTTTTAAAGATTTATTTATTTATTATATGTAAGTACACTGTAGCTGTCTTCAGACACTCCAGAAGAGGGCGTCAGATCTCATTACAGATGGTTGTGAGCCACCATGTGGTTGCTGGGATTTGAACTCAAATCCCTTTGGAAGAGCAGTCAGTGCTCTTAACTGCTGAACCATCATTCCAGCCCCAAATTTCTCCTTTTTTTTTAAATTCCCCCCTCCCCCAGACAGGGTTTCTCTGTGTAGGCCTGGCTATCCTGGAACTTACTCTGTAGACCAGACTGGCCTTGAACTCAGAAATCCACCTGCCTCTGCCTCCCAAGTGCTGGGATAAAGGCATGCACCACCACTGTCCTGCTCCATTTACATTTTCTTTTCTTCTTTTTTTTTTATAAAAATTTATTTATTTATTATATGCAGGTACACTGTAGCTGTCTTCAGATACTCCAGAAGAGGGTGTCAGATCACATTACAGATGGCTGTGAGCCACCATGTGGTTGCTGGGATTTAAACTCAGGACCTCTGGAAGAGCAGTCAGTGCTCTTAACCGCTGAGCCATCTCTCCAGCCCCAAATTATTTCTCCCTTTTTTTTTTTTTTTTTTTTTTGGTTTGACGAGGCAGGGTTTCTCTGTATAGTCCTGGCTGTTCTGTAGACCAGGCTGGCCTCAAACTCAGAAATCTGCCTGCCTCTGTCTCCCAAGTGCTGGAATTAAAGGCATGCACCACCACTGCCCTATATTTTTCAAATTTATGGGTCAAGAGGGATTTTTGCAATAAGATTGTTGACAGTTTGTGGCCTTCCCTAGGACCCAGTAGCAGGAGGGACAGGGGGGTGATTCAGAGAACTGTTACTTTGATTTTGTCTTGTCTTGGTCAGAACAGTCAGAACAGCTTGGTCAGTTTGTACGTTAAAAGTTTGTTTATAGCCAGGCGTTGGTGGTGCACACCTTTAATCCCAGCACTTAGGAGGCAGAGGCTGGTGGCTTTCTGAGTTCAAGGCCAGCCTGGTCTACAGAGTGTTCCAGGACAGCCAGGGCTACAACAGAGAAATCCTGTCTGGGGGGGGGGGGCGGGAATAAAATAAAACAAAACAACCCCCCTCAAAAAAAACCCTTTGTTTACGTTCTCAGAAAACTCTGCTCTCTAGCTACTGAATGATGTCAGGAGCCTGTCAGCTCCTCAGCCAGGCTGGTCTCTGTATTCCTTAAAGGGGAAGCCACAGATTAGGCTCATCACAGAGAGGTGCTGTTACTGGGAAGGAACCTTGCCTTACACACTTCCCCCTCTTCCCATTAGCTGTATACATTCTAAGTGGTAGCCTCATGAACTCAGAGGGCAGAAGCAAGCTGCACAGGTTGGCTACCGGACCTCTAAAGTCTTGCTGAGAGCAAGTTGGCACTCCCCGCCCCCATGTAGGGGAGAGGGCATCTAGCTTGCCCTGTTCTCTTAAAATGATGAGTAGATCTTCCAACATCTAACAAAAGATTTATTTACAAGGTGCAACCTGATGTGCACACAAGGTTAACAGGCAGCTTCTAACAGTCTTCTAATAAGACATAGAAGCAAACACAGTCTCCAGAAGGAAGAATACTCAGATAATGGACACCATAGAATGATGTACTAGACACTATGAAAAGTATCAATAATTTTAATGCTGACTGAGAATGATACCTGCCTGTAATCTCAGATTGGAACAGGAAGATTGCTATAATAAGTTCAAGGCTGGTTTGCATAGCAAAACATTACTTTAAAATTCTGTTTCTGTAAAACACTTTAAAGCTCTCTGAAAGGGGCAATTGAGATGGCTTAGCCTGTAAAGGTGCTTGCCACCTGTATAACATGGCATGTCCATGCATGCACATGTGTGTATGTGCATGCACATACACATAGTAAAATAAATTATAATGTTGTACTCTCTACAAAGTTTAAAAACATTTTAAATTCAGCTAACCTGGGAACTCTACAGAGATTTTTCAGTTGTGATATAAAAAGGCATTATCAGCAGGGTGGTGGTGGCAGACAAGTTTAATCCCAGCACTTGGGAAGCAGAGACAGACAGATCTCTGAGTTCAAGGTCAGCCTGGTCTACAGAGCTAGTTTGGTGACATCCAGGGATACAAAGAGAAATCCACCCTGCTCAAAACAATCAATCATCAATCAATCAATACAAGCAATGCAAAGGTTTCATCATGCCTACCTTGGCTTCTCTAAGCATGTGTTCAGATGTGATCTAAAGCTATGTATAGTTTTGGCACTGTGTTAAACACATCAAACATTTGTTTTTTTTTTTTAAATCTCAGTTTAAAACTAAATGAGTTTTTTCCCATCAATATGAGAAAATACCCAACTATTCTAGCAAGTTCTCTTTAAACTATACAATAAGGAAAATATAACTTCCGTTCTAGTTTGAGCCACCACTAGATTAGAGGTAAGTGGTATATTAATTGCAATGATCCAGTTAATTAGAGTTTACAAAGAGGTGTCCGCACTGTGTATGGGGAAAGGAAAATGGAACATTCCATCTCCCACACTGCACACACAGAGATAACACAGACACACACACCCACACATACAGCACTGTAGAGAATGTCAGGGTGATAATCAAATATGGGAACAGCCCTTAGTTAGGCAAGATTATGTCACCTTTCTCTGTTAAAATGTTTGTGTCATACTGTAATTTCTATTTAAAACAATCTTAACCCAAATGTCACAAATGATTTAGTGTGAGTTCTTCTCTCAGAAGTGGGAGCTCCTCCTGCTTGGAAGCAGAGAAGACATGTTGTCTAGGTATTCTTCCTTATCCCAGTTTTGGCAAGCCGTGAGAACAGGTTGAGGGACAGTAGAAGAGAATCCAATTGGCCACCTAACTGGGGAGAACAGTTCTCTTCCTCCTCCCTCTTCTTCCCTCTCTGTGTCTTCTCTCCTCCTTCTCTCCTCCTCCTCTCCTCCTGTCTGTAATATATATTACACAGATATCGTTAGATTAATTCTACAACCTGAGGTGGGCTCCATCATTACCCTTACCTGACAGACGAGGAGGCAAAGAACCAGCCCATTCACACATCTAGAGTCAGAACACAGTCCTCTCAACTCCAAGCCCATGCCCTTAAGACACGATCTAATCTCTCTAGTTTTGGCTTGTTGCCTTATCAGACCCAATGTGTGTCTCCAGTCTTCTTTAATGTCTGTTTACCAAGGGCTATAAACATAGCCCACAGTATGTCCGTCTGTCTCTCTCTCCTGCCTAGGTGTCTAGATGCTTGCCTCTTCTAAAAACAAAACAAAAAACCAAAAAAACCCTTCTCCTGGATGTCTCAAGGCTGTATCCAGATACCCTTCATGCAGCTGCTTTCTTGTCAATTCAGAGTGGGCTTTCTCTTCACTCCATGTAAGGTGTGTCCTCGCCTCCTCACAGGACCTCCTCTGTCATTTTGCACTGTTAGTTTTCTAATCACACTTAGAAAACATAATGTCGCCGGGCAGTGGTGGCACACACCTTTGATCAGAGCACTTGGGAGGCAGAGGCAGGTGGATTTTTGAGTTCAAGGCCAGCCTGGTCTACAGAATGAGTTCCAGGACAGCCAGGGCTACACAGAGAAACCCTGTCTTGAAAAACAAGAAAGAAAGAAAGAAAGAAAGAAAGAAAGAAAGAAAGAAAGAAAGAAAGAAAGAAAGAAAGAAAGAAAGAAAGAAAGAAAGAAAGAAAGAAAGAAAGAAAGAAAGAAAGAAAGAAAGAAAGAAAGAAGAGGAGGGAGGGAGGGAGGGAGGGAGGGAGGGAGGGAGGGAGGGAGGGAGGGAGGGAGGAAGGGGGGAGGGAGAGAAAGAGAGAGAGAGAGAAAGAAAGAAAGAAAGAAAGAAAGAAAGAAAGAAAGAAAGAAAGAAAGAAAGAAAGAAAGAAAGAAAGAAAGAAAATATAATATAATGTCTGTCTTTTTCTCCAGGAATGGAGACTCCATGGGGATAGTAAATTTTTGTAATTCTGTGTTTTGGGATCCTGGCATAGAACTTGACACAATATCTGGGGCAGATTATTTCTTGAATGAAAGTTTCAAAGATTCCAGGGACAGAACCCATCTACTCCTTACCAACATTTTATTCAAACCTATGTCCCTTTGAAGATATGTGCTTACTGCTTCTGTGCAAGTCTGGCTTCTTATCCTTTCGTTTCCACTCAAATGGCACCTTGTCATCATCATCCTGCCTCTCTCTCCCACCCTCATGCCCTGTTTATTTGGATGATAGTATTTTTCATACTCTAAACCTATATTGGCTGCTGCTTCTTCTTCTTCTTCTTCTTCTTCTTCTTCTTCTTCTTCTTCTTCTTCTTCTTCTTCTTCTTCTTCTTCTTCTTCTTCTTCTTCTTCTTCTTCTTCTTCTTCTTCTTCTTCTTCTTCTTCTTCTTCTTCTTCTTCTTCTTCTTCTTCTTTCTTCTTTCTTCTTCTTTCTTCTTTCTTCTCTTTTCCTTTTATTCTACGTCTTTTTATTCTCTTCTCCTTCTCCTTCTCCTCTTTCTTTCTTCTTCTCTTTTCTATTTACCTCTCCCCATTAGAAAGTAAATAATGTTCTTGAGGACAAGAATATCTCTGCTAGCTGGGTGGTGGCAGCCCACACCTTTAATTCCAGCACTTGGGAGGAAAAGGTAAATAGATCTCTGAGTTTAAGGCCAACCTAGTCTACAGAGTGAGTTCTAGGACAGCCAGGGCTACACAGTGAAACTCTGTCACAAAGCAAAACAAAAAGGAAGACAGAGGAAGGGGAAGAAGAGGAAGAGGAGGAGGAGAAGGAAGAGGAGGAAGAGGAGGAGGTAGAAGAGGAAAAGGAGGAGGAGGAGGGCAAAGAAGAGGAAGATTTTTGCTGTAGAATTTCCAAAATGTTTACAAGCAGATAATCATAAATATTTGCCTGCTGACCCAACTCTGACCACTTACATGTTTCTTCTTTGTTTTAATCCTTTAGTTGTTTTAATAGTTTGCTTTTGTTTCTATGTTTGAGACAGGGTCTCAGGTAGCCCCCAGGCTAGATTCAGACTTGCTATGCAGCTGAGCCTAGCTTTGAACTCCTGATCCTTCTGCCTCAGCTTCCCATTTACTTGGATTACAAGTGTATGTAATCATACCTAGCAGTTCTAATAGTTTCAAAGTGGATTTCATTGTTTTTCAAAGTTCATAAAATTTATGGCTAATCAATTTCTCCCTGAGAGTTATAACTTTCTACTTTTCCCTTTACTGTATTAACTAATAGAACCTGCCCGTATGAGAGTATGCAGGTTACAGTGTATCACCTAGCTTTGTCCTTAATTAATCATTACTACAACATTGCTAATAGATGGAACAAACTATTCCTCATCACCCATATATAGTAAAGGCCTTGTAAGACTACTGAGTTTTTTTCCTTTGGCTGGACAGTTAGATGGGGTTTGTTTTGTGCTATTTTTGGATAAAATCTTGCTAAGTGGTCCAAGCTAACATCAAATTCACGATCCTCCTGCCTCAGTCTCCCAAGTTCTGAGGCTACAGGCATGTTCCACCATACATAGTAATAAGGATAATGTAAGACAGGTTAGTTTTAGCCAAAAAGCCATTTTGGATTTTAGAAAGAGCTTTTGATCATAGAGTTTTCTTCTGATTTTTCTAGTGAGGTAAATTCTGGGATTGTGTTAATATTGAAAGATGATTGTGGAGAAAAGGGAGAAGACAAGGACCCATATAGCCCAGGCTGTCTTTGAACTCCAGCTCTTCCAGTACATTCCAAGTGCTAGGGTTATAGGCATGTGCCCCACATCTGGCTGAAATAGTCTTGTATTTCTGGAATAAACTCTACTAGTTATTTAAGAATTTATTCCCTTTTTTTGTTTTCTGCCATTTTGGGATTTTCTGAACATCTGTGGTTACTAGGGTAATGGTGACATGTCTATTGGGTTTTTGTCTGTTTATTGAGCTGATTTTTTTTTCATTCCGCTATCATGGTAACAATGCACTCTGGAATATATGGAGATGTAATACTTATTTTCTGGGTGTTTGTACAAATCTCAAAACTCTATTGCCTTCCTCCTCTGTCTTTTGAATATGATGATAAGGGCTGAGCATTGGACCACAGAGAAAAGTATGTGCTATTCAACCTTGGGTTTTGTCAGATTTCTAGTGTTTTGCTTTGGGGAATGATGCCAGGTAGAATTTATTATAAATGTTGTTGTTTGAACATGCTTGCCCCAGGGAGTAGCACTATTAGGAGGTGTAGCCTTGCTGGAGTAGGTGCAGCCTTGTTAGAAGAAGTATGTTACTGTAGGGGTAGCCTTTGAGACCCTCCTCCTAGTGCCTGTCAGACACTCTGCTCCTGGCTTCCTTTGGATGAAGATGTAGAACTCTCTGCTCCTCCAGCACCATGCCTGCCTTGATGCTGCCATGCTTCCCACCATGACAATAATGGACTGAACCTCAGAACCTGTAAGCAGCACCAATTAAATGTTGTCCTCATCTTGTTTGGAAGGCAAAAAGGAGAAGATTGGCTCCCATGTGGCTAGGAGGGTCTCAAAGCTCACCCCCACAGTGACACACTTCCTCCAACAAGGCCACACCTACTCCAACAAGGCCACACCTCCTAATAGTGCCACTCCCTGGGCCAAGTATATTCAAACCACCATAGATGTAAACACCAGATTGATTCAGCTCTGGCAGAGTCCCTTGTATCTTTATTTCATCTGATGCTTTGGGTTCCCAAATAATATATTTATGGCATTTGTCACCCCAAGCCTCAGTACTTCTTTAAAGGCCCCAAAGTCCTTATGAATCCCTTATGAAGTTCATATTACTCAAGGGTCCAAGATATTGCATTGTCTTAGGGAAGACTATACAGCTATGCAAGGAACATTATATATTGTAGGACACTTTCACATAATGTCATTTCTAAAAACCTAAACATAAAATAATTATATGAATAATTAATATATACTAAATAACTAATAAAGTTTCAGTCTTTTATGCATTCTTACACTTCTATATGATAAATATTATCATGATGAATAAACACCCCATCATTTTTCTAGAGGGATTTCTATGACTGTAGTTTTCTTCCCAGGGTAGATAGAGGAACAAACTATCTGATTGGAACAGGAAGAACATAACTTCTTTTATGCATGCTTTTTATGGGGTGATGCTCCTCCATTAGAAAGCTGGGAGCACTTGGTAGTCACTATCTCTGTCACACAACATCACCAAAGATGTCTGTTCCCAATGTAAGCCTCACTTTGGTGTTCTTCCTCAGAGTAGATTTGGAAGATTGGCAGTAAAAAGCCCATCAACCTGAAGAATGAAGTCACATTCTTAACATTCAACTTCACCAATAATAGTAAACCCAAGAGTTTCATCTCCATCAGTGACAGTTAATCTTGATTATCATCTTGTGTGGCTTAGCACCACAGCAGAAACAAATACCTGGGTGAGTCTGTGAGAGCATTTCCAAAGGGTCTAACTGAGAGAAGATCTACTCTGCATGTGAGCAACACCATCCTGTAGCACAAAATCCCAGGATGAAGAACACAGAGAAAGCAACCAGAGCACCAGCTTGCACTTCTGAGCTTCCTGAGCATGGATGCCATGTGACCGTGCCATCTTAGTGGCACATCTTCCATGCTTTGACAGGCCTCACACTCTGAGCCAAAGGAACCCTTCCTAAGTTGCTTTTCTCAGGCATTTTGTTACAGCTGCAAGAAATCTAACACATCTATATGGCTCCTGTGTTATGAAATTCTTCTCAGCTCAACAAGTAGGTGTTGCTTTCACAGTCAAGAAAATCATGTTCTTTACACTGTTCTTTCTCTGTGTCCAAAGAACATTATTTGTAAAGGCCATTTCTTAAACATAAGCCATGTGCCATCTCTGCTTGCTGCTTTATTTGTGTTGCTATTGACTTTTTATAGAAATCCTGTATGACAGGTTCTGCTGTGATCTTCATTTTATAAGTCAAAAACGGAGCAAAGGTTTCGACAGTTTTGAATATTTTTCATGGAATCTTTATTACATACTTATCGGGTGTAGGACTGAGCCTCAGGTGGAACTAAAATGGAACTTTTTGTCTAGGATTATAAAATCAACTAACAAACAGAACAGCAAAACCTGAAGTGAATAATTGTACGAACTCTCTTCTCCGAGCCTTACATCTCTTCATTACTAATAAAGGCCTGTCCTCAACGTCTTATTTTCAAGCTGACATGTATTTGCTTGTTAAACTGAGAGTTGCCACCAAGCACACCCCATACTCTGCTGTTGAAAGAGATTGTCCAGGGAAAAAAGCCAGAGTAGGTAAGAAAGATATAACTGTGAGAAAGCTATCCCTGACCCCCAGAGTTGCTTCTGAATGGCCCACCAGGGTCATAAGTGGCTTTCCAAGGCAGAAGTTGAGACATTCAATTAAGTGATATGATCTACCTTTGTCTTAGATAAGTGATTATCAAGAATCCTCCTGCTGGGATTTGGCCAACAGCCTGGAGAAGGCAGACCATGGAAGGTTCCTGAAGTTTGTTTTTTTTTTCTTTGTAACTGTCAGTATTAAAATTCATACTGATGAGTATCTGTTTAGCTGAAAGGCTGGGCAGGAGGTTGCCAAGAGTTACCAGATGCTAAGATTGTATACAGCTGGCTGAATAAGAAATGGTTTTACTTTGGAGTGCTGTGGTCCTAATCCCAGTGAAAGCATCCTAAGCAACTTGCGTGGTTGTCAGGGTGAACCCCCGAAGGTTCTCAATGTAAAATATCAGGATAAAAGTTTCCCAGTAGTATTCCCCACAGTACCATGATGGCAGATGAAGCATGACTCGGTGCTAATGACGGGGCTGGTCACCAAAGCCTTAAGCCCAGTCTTACTCACTGTGCGTCCTTTGCTGTGTCCATACTATTTAGTCTCAAGGCTTTTGCAACCAGGCTTGAGTACTTGACTTCTCTATCCCTTCTTCAAGGTATTCAGTCCTTGCTGGATACTGACCTGTGGATGAGTAGCAGGTACTTCAGACTATATATGCCTTTCATCCTCTGTCCACACTTCCTTGTCTCTGGCCATCAAAGTCATCTTCCAAAAGTTCAGCTCCAACTATGTCATCGTCTCCCTCAAAACCTGAGCTGTTCATATAGTAAAAAGCAGATTCCTTAGGACAACATTTGCAACAAATCTCAGCTTTTTTCTTCTTTTTGTGCTTTGTATGGTAATCCAATACTCCTAAACCTTTCCACACTATTCCTCCAGGAAATCTTTTTAAAACTAATCATCCTTTCTGAAATGTTAATATTATAGATATACTTCGTATGTATCTATCTATGTACTGTATGCATATCTTTGCTTAATATATAAAATGAGTAACACCCACACACACATTGAAAGTGTATGCTTTAGGCTGAGTGTGGAGGTGCATGCCCACAATCCAGGACTCGTAAAGCAGAGGCAGAAACTTCAGACATTTAGGGGCATGTTTGGCTACAAACCTCAGCTACAAGGATTTTGAGACTGCCTGGGGCTACACAAAACTTTGTCTCAAAAATAAGTAGGTAGGCAGGTAGGTAGATAGATGATAGATAGATAGATAGATAGATAGATAGATAGATAGATAGATAGATAGATAGATAAAATGAAGGAAGAAAATGTTTTAGCCAAGCAGATAAAGTACTTACTAGTTCTTGTATATGCCTCTGTACTTTTTAGCTTTAAATTTGTGCTCATCGTGGCCACTGAGCAAAGGAACGGAAAGGATCTGGGCGATCCCACTGGTGAATTTCTGTGATCTAGCCCACTGCTGTTCTCCTCGCCTAGAATAGACTCTTGTGTCTTCTCCCACCTCTGCCTGTTTCCTTCTCTCTCGAGTCTAACTCTGTGCTTCAGCCCAATCTTCACCGACCCACTTAGCTGGAACTAATTTCTTTTGTATACTCCATGGCATTTTTACACTCTCATTATTTTTAATAAATCTGTGAGTATGTGCACACTAGTGCAGATGCCCAAGGAAATCAGAGGCATCAGATCAGCCTGAAGGTGGAATCACAGTTGGTTAGGAGCTGCCAACATGGGTGCTGGGAACTGGATTCAGGTGCTCTGCAAGAACAGCAAGTACTTTTAACTTCCAAAGCAGCTTTCAAGCCCAAGGAGTCTGTTTTATTAAGTAATTATATCTCTATCCATGCGAAGTCCCTTGCTGGGTTATGAGAAAGGACTATGTTGTCTGGTGTGCACATGATGGCTTCATGGACTAGGTTCCAAAATAGGTTAGCTGCAGTCAGCTCACTGACAAAACCAGAGCAAAGCTTTACCACTACCCACACTAGAAAGCCAGCCATGTTTCCAGAAAAGGAACATGCAAGAATAACTGAGCATTGTGTGTACAGCAGACTTCCAAACTGCCATCACTAGCACAGAGACAATCTATGAGGGAGTTCTGTGTTGTGTGATATAGAGTGGATCCCCACGTCTTGCATAATAGACGCCCACAAAAAGTTGTTTCAAAGGTTGTCTCTTCTGACACACCACGAGTGATAATCAAGATAAGACAAGGGCCCAGGCGGCAAAGCAGCCATTCTTCATAGCTTTGGCTGTTTTCCCTTTAGAGGCGGGAAACCCAGTTTGGTTTATTTATCATGAAAAGATACCATTTGTGGACATACCTTGTAGATATCAGTGACCATCACAATCACATCAGAAAGGACTAAATTAAGGGTGTTGGGGGCATGTGTGTCCATCAGATAAATTGTTTTTATTTAGAGAAACAAGTTTTCTGGAAAGACATTCATCATTAAAAAAAAACATGTATGCACATCTTTGGAAATACCTGACTCCACTATGTCAGGTATTATGTGGAATAATTGGCTTTCTAGGAAAAGCACCTTCTGTGGTTGCACAGGATTGCAACTTGCCTTCTAAAATACTGTAAGTGGGGCTTTTCAAAGTTTGAAAGTGACTTTCTCTTTTTTTTTTTTTTGCATTTTTTAAAAGATTTATTTATTTATTTTATGTATAGTAGTACACTGTAGCTGTACAGATGGTTGTGAGCCATTATGTGGTTGCTGGGGATTGAACTCAGGACCTCTGCTCAGTCTGGCCCTGCTTGCTCCAGCACAAAGATTTATTTATTGTTATATGTAAGTACACTGCAGTTATCTTCAGACACCCCAGAAGAGGGTGTCAGATCTCCTTTGGGTGGTTGTGAGCCACCATGTGGTTGCTGGGGTTTGAACTCAGGACCTTCGGAAGAGCAGTCAGTGTTCTTAACTGCAGAGCCATCTCTCCAGCCCTGAGAATGACTCTCTATGAGACAATGGGACTCTGTGTAAGAGAGATGGCAAGTTTGGCAAATAACTAATTTCCAAGGGCGGTCTAATGCCAGTCCTTCTGTGAGTCCCTCTGAGACAAAATGTGTTTAGGCTTCCCTGGTCTTTTAAATAAGGTAACACTCTACTAACTCTCAAGCTCCTACCAGTTCTCCTGTTCTCAACCACTGAAAGACAGGATTAGTCGGGATTCTTTTTCCTTCTCAGTCTTCTAGACAAGCTCAAATTCTTCCAGCAAACAGCAACAGCCAAATACTTAGGGGCTAACACTCAAGGGTAAGCCTCCCTTAGAGACAGAATTCTGTAGGCTTGTTTGCTTAACAAGTCACATCGAGGGTGGGAAGGGAGGGGGGGAAGAGACTCTGCAAAGACCGCCCCGCCCCCCAAATGCGATTGGTTCGTTTTCTCCATTTAGTCACTCACTTTGCATCTTGGTTGGACAGGTTGAGAGAAACATGTAATTAAGGTGTTGTCAAAAGGAGCCCTGTATGTGTGGGCTGGTCCCGAGGTTTGTGGTTTTAGCTTTTCAAAGGCGCGGAGCTATTATGGGCTATGGGATCAAGTTCGGGAAACTAGTCTTCATTATCTTGAAAAATGGCTTTGTAACAGGAGGCGCCAAGGAGCTTAAATATACATAACTCGCTCACAGGAGAGAAAATGACGAAAGTTCCTCAGGGGTTTGATTTCAGTTTCCTAAACGAGGAAGAAGCCAGGAAGATCCTCCAGGTACTGGAAAGAAATGAGGAACTCCGGAGGGCAGAGAAGGACAGGATCAGGTACGAAGCGAACTCCTCCTCTTGGGCTGGGCCTGCATCCTGCTGGCTTCCGAGGGAACCCAGGGACACCTGCTGGGACCCTGAGCAGGTGCTGCTGGAGCGGGAAAAGGGAACCGACATAGTTTCAGTGGGTTTCCAATGCCTCTCGGGTGCTCTCTCCAAGGCTCTCCATCCGCAGCCACCGACGTTGGCTGCGAGTCCAGGACTCCGCAGGGAGGAGGGAGAAAGTAGCTCATTCCTTGCATTTCTCGGTGCGTGGGTCCCCGCCTGTTCGGGACACCTGGGCTAACCTCAGCTGGGAAGGGTTCAGGCATAGGAGAGCCTCAGGTGCGTCATAGGCTACCAGGGATAAGGTTGGACCGTTTGGGGGCACGTGAGTTATTGTATGGCACTCCCTGGAACTGGATCCCGCCAGCTGCCCCCTCTTAGCTAGAGGCCCAGAACTGGAGAGAGATCCAGGAAACTGCCAGAGGGTCCTAAGTGGGTGAATGGGACTTAGACACGCGGGGTTGGCTGTGGTGTGGTGCTGTAAGGAGGAGTTTCTACGGGATCTAACCAATGGCCTTATTAATAAATACACTGTTGTAGGTGAGGGAGGGATAAGAAACTAGCAAATTAAGTCCAGAAGTGATTCTTGGGAGCATAAATTAACTTTTTTTTGCCTGCTGGACCCACAGACCTATTCAAGTCTCCTGCAGTGAAGTGTGGGAGGAAATCCAAGATACCACACAGGCTACAATGCATGCATAAGCTGGAGTTTAGAGCGCTGGCTTGGTGAAGTCATTCAGGTTCCCAATTCCAATCAGTCCCTCCCACCTCCACCCTTCTCTCCCTCACCCCAGAAGAAGTGCCTCCAAGGACAAACTTCCAGTTCTGGAACCCTCTTAGTCTTTGCAGAGACAGAAGGCACTGGGCCCAAAGCTCCCTCTCACTCTTCCTCCTATAAGGGTCTCTAGGGAGGGCGGGGCAATGGTGATTAAAGTTTGAGAATGGAGATCTCATCGCACTGTGCTTTTGACAATCAGGCTCAGGCCCTTCCAATCACTTAAAAGTCAGTCACTCTGAAAGCAGTGTGTTCACACTCACCCGCGAGTGCCCGTACATATGCCCATTGGCCACACAGGGTGTTGCCCCACTCAGAGATGGACATAGGTCTACATAGGGCTACCTTCAAAGCATATGCAATCCCGACGCTTCCAAACTGTAGTGCTCAGAATAAGATGTCCCTTGTCTGTGAAGAGAAGGTGGTCATTATATATGAGGGGACAGCATAGAATTAGGAAATATATATAGAGAGGGAGGAGGGCTCACACTTAGGGATCAACTTGGCCCTTTTAAAATTACAGTCAGCTTGTCCCTGAGTTTGTTGCCTGCCTGTGGATCCTGGCCTTGTCTGGCCTCAGCTGGACTGGGAAGCACCCAGTCCAGCAGTGACTGATGTGCTTGTGGGGGGTGGGGGAAGGTGGGGTCTCCTCTTCTTAGAGAAGAAGGGGAAAGTGGGGGGGGATGAGCTTCGAGAGGAGGGCTGATATTGGGATGTAAAATGAATGAATAAATTAGTTAATTAATTAAAAAATGAATGATAGTCTTAGAAGCTCCAGTGGCACAATCTGTTAGCATGTAGTATTTTTACAAGCTGTAGCCTTAGTGATATGATTGATTTTAAATTCCTTCAAGGGAATTTCTTTTGTACTATATTAGACTTAGATATGACAACTGAAAGAAAATAGATAAAGGGTCTAGGGCACCTCTTTATACTTTTACTATTGTGTATATATTGTATATGTGTGGTACACATGTGTGAAATATATGCACACGTGTATGCATGTGGACAGTCATGGAAGCCAGAGAAAGACAGCTAGTATCTTGCTCTATCCTGCTCTGTCTTACTCCTGTGAAACAGGATCTCTCACTGAACTTTGAGCTAGGCCGGCCGGTGGACCACAGTCCCCAGCAGTTCCCCTGCCCCATCTCTCACAGCTCTGGGACTATAAGTGCCTGCCAAAGTTGGCTTTTTCTATCCACTGATGTCAAGATACAACAAGACACAAGTCTTCCGTGCTTGTGCAGCAAGTGCTCCTCTTACCCCCTGGCCGTCCCTGTGCCCCTTTGCCTTGTGCTTTCTCTACTGCAGTCCATGTCACCCACATTTTTGACTCTGGGGGACATGGGTCTATGCATAGGTGGCAACCAGCAAAAGCTTATTCAGGAAGACTGCAGCACATCTTGTGATTTCATGATGTGCATGTCCTAATATATATATAAGGCACTAGCAGGAAAGCCGTATTGCTAGTGCAAAAATAAAAATTGTAACTGATAGCCTACTAAAATAATCATCCAGTTAAAACATCACCACCACTGACATGTAAAATCGCTTTAGGGAAAGTGGATGATTGGACCAAATGCCCAAAGCAATGACCCTGCCACCTTCTTTTCCCGTGGTTACTTCCTGGCTCCACTGTTGAATACCCATCTCTCCATGGTATCATCTACCCTGCTTCAGGACCATGTTCATTCATCTCTGTAGCTGATGCTGGCCTGCAGAAATGGCCCAGGATGGCATGTAAGCCAGCTGTCTCTTCCGCTCATTATCTTGTAAAGTATGATCATTATATTTTCCAAATAAAAACTCAGAGTGCATGACTTATATAATCCCAGACTGTAACTTCAGAAACAGTTCAAAGGGCCTTTCTGGGAGATGCTGGGGCCTATATAATTCCTCAGAACCAGCTTCTTGAAGTAGGATTCCCTTGGGTAAGACAGTAAGGCACTAGATAGAGGCATTTGGCAAGGTAGCTGATTGAAAGATATGATGATTCACCTATATTTATGATATATTTGAAATATCAACAAGGGCTGGAGAGATGGCTCAGCGGTTAAGAGCACTGACTGCTCTTCCAGAGGTCCTGAGTTCAAATCCCAGCAACCACATGGTGGCTCACAACCATCTGTAATGAGGTCTGTTGCCCTCTTCTGGTGTGTCTGAAGACAGTGACAGTGTACTTATATATACATGAAATAAATAAATAAATAAATAAATCTTTAAAAAAAAAGAAAAAAATATCAACAAGACAACTAAAAAGAATTCCTATGTTAGAAATAAAAGGTGTCTGTTACACAGGACCAGGGATATTCAGATATGGATGTCAGCGCGATAGGAATAGTTGAGGAATAGTTGAGTAGGAGACAGAACTTCCCAAGAGTCCTTAATCATGCAGGGACGTGTCCTGATCTTCATCAGTACTCAACCTCTTTGACTTCGGTTTTTAGGGGAGGATTTGCATTTAATATAACAATGCTTCTAACATATAAGAAGTTCATTCAAATTTTAATCAGCAAGATTCAAGTTGATAAATAGGCAAAAATCAATCACACTTGAAAATAGGTAAGCAGTAAACAAAATAAGTGGGGCAGTGTTGAGTCACAATAATAATGGAAAATTATTGAAATGCTCATGGCATGCACGTTGTTAGCAACTTAAGTAGATTTCAAACTTTTCCTACAAGATTTGTTTTTATTATTTTGAATTGTATGTATGTGCATATCTTTGTGTATGCATTTGCATGTGACCATAGAAACCAAAAGACGGCATGAAATCCTCCAGAGGTAGAGTTACGGGTGGCTGTTAGCTGCCTGCTGGAGGTGCTGGGAAGCACAGTTGGGTTCTCTGCAAAAGCAATATGTGTTCTTGACTGCTAAGCCATCTCTCCAGCCAACTCTAAACCTTACAGTGATCAAGAACACAATTGGGATAAACCTGACCTTTGACCCAGTTATCCATTTCTTAGATATTTGTTAGTAGGAGGTTTGAGTAAGAGGAGATAGCTAGAGCAGCCTTTATTAAATACTACCTTTTATATGACAATAGTAATTATTGTCCTAATAACAACAGCTAGCATTTGTTAGGCACATACCGTGTACATATTAAGCATGCTGTGCAGAGGTCATGAATCTTCCCAGGGAGTATGCTAGGCACCATTTTAGTTTCCATTTCACAGAGAAGGAAACTACTTATAAAAGTTGAGTATCTTGGTAAGTAGTAGAGTCAGTTTTTAAATCCAAGTCTATCTTAAAATTATTTTGCCAGTCACCATTGAGTAATAGTCACAGCCATTCCTTGGGTCTAGTACTTTTTAACATGGTCAAGGAACCTGCCCAGGGTACTATAGTTCACAGAACACGAATCTAAAATGTGAGCCAAGATCAATTCACCTCTAAATAACTTTCATCTTTCCCATATTAAATGTGTGTGTGTGTGTGTGTACACATCTGCGTGGACTTTTATGTATTTGCTTTTATTTTCATCCTAAATTTGGCCAACATAAATTTTTGTTTTTCTTTCTTAAAAGCTAACAATAGGGGCTGGAGAGTTGGCTCAGTAATGGGCACTGGCTTTTCCTGCGAAAGATCTGGGTTCAATTCCCTGCATCCACACAGTGGCTCACAAACATCTGTTACTCCAGTTTCAGGGTATCTGACATCTCCTTCTGATTTCCACAGGCAAGGCAGGACCCACTAATACTCCCAAGGATTCAGATTCAGTAAGAGACCTTGCCAATAAATAGATAGATAGATAGATAGATAGATAGATAGATAGATAGATAGATAGATAGATAAGGAGAGGAAGGAGTTAGGAAGTCAAATTTCAGGATGTACATCCAGCCGTATACTTATATATACAAACATACATGCACACTAAAAAATGCATATTGTGCTTTTAAAATCAGTATCTTGTATTTTCTTTCTTTCTTTATTGGTGGTGGCAGCAGCATGTGCATGCCACAGTGTATGTGTGGAAGTCAGAGGACGATGCGCAGAAGTTGGTTCTCTCAGTCCACCTTGTCAGTCTCGGAGATCCAAACTCAGATGGTTAGATTTACAGGCAGACACATTTACTCAGAGAGCTATCTCTGTCTCTATATGCATTTATATTTTTTGTAATTGTTTATCTACATATGTGGGGGTGTGTGTGTAAGTTAGGCAACAGCTTAAAGGAGTTGGTTCTCCCCAGGAGATAGAGCTAGGGCTGTCAGGCTTGGGGGCAGATATGTTTTCTATCTGAGCCATCTTGCTGACCATATATATATGCATATGTATATATATATGTGCATATATATGGTCAGCATATATATGTATATATGTAAATATATGTATGCATATATATGCATATATATATATGCATTTCATAAGGCTATACTCCTAAAAGAGTTACCTCTTAGGAATAATATTTAATGGAAGTTAACCTTTTCATTACTATTTAATTGGTTACAGTTACATGTTCTTTAAAAACTAATTGCTTTGTTTTGGTGATAAAGCAATGCCGACTTTGAGTATTTTTGCCTTAATGTATTTTTATTATTTATTAAATCTGTTTATTTACTTTTTGCACATAGTATGAGTCCAGGTGTATGCCTGCCACAGTGGGAATGTGGAAGTCAACGCGCAGCTCTTTGCACTTCTGCCTTGCTTTTGAGGTCTCCCTTGTTGTTTCTGCAGCTGAATAGCCCAGGCTAGCTGGTCCGTGAGCTTGCAAGAACTTGAGCTCACAGCAAGCTGCTCATTTGGCTTTTCTGTGGGTTCCATACTTCCATGAACAGTTTTTATCCTCTGAGCCATTTTCTCAGCCCTGTATTGATTTTTGAGGCAGGATCTCTCTGTATCCCAGACTGGCCTGGAACTCACTATGTAGCTTACTTAGGCTAGCCTTGAACTTTTGGCAATCCTCCTCTCTGAGACCCCTGAGTGCCAGGATTGGAGGCATGAGCTCTGCTTGCAAATTATAAATACCTTCTTAAATAATTTCTTTCAAAGAAATGTCTAGTAACTTGTCTGCCCTTTTCACTTTTTTTGTAGTGTTATGATGTGGTGTGTGTGTGTGTGTGTGTGTGTGTAAATTGGCACAGGATGAACAGAACATCAGCTTTGATTCCTTGTGATCAAGGATTATTTTGGGTAAAGTCAGACACTTGTTAGTCATTCCATGCCTAGTTACAGGAATGTAACCACTGTGTAAAGAATACAAAGTAAGGGAGAGAAAGATGTGGGCAACTACATGAAAACAGAAAGTCACATTGAGGCTAGTCTAAAAATATTTCCTCATCCCCACACATGATCTTAAAACCAAGAAATGAAAGCCAAGGCACAGGGGACAGTCAGGCTAGGTCAGTAGGAGAATGTTTCACTTCTTACAGCTGTGTAGGGGTGGCAGCAAGGCTATGCCTTCCACACGTGGGGGAGAATTCTAAAGCTGTCACCCGTGTGGGTGCTTGTGCAGTCAGTTGCTGCCCAGGCTGTGTATCTGAGAACCACAGGCTCATCTCCTCCCACTCCTACCTTCCAGAGTGTTTCCTTATTGACGTTGCCAGTGGCCCTGCTTCAAAGGCTGTACTTTAGTCAATTAGCACACCACCACGGCTGCCAGCTTCCCCAAGCCCTATGTTAGCCTTCTAATGCTGAAAGAAGAAATGGAGGGCTGTTGTGACCAAAGACTGTGATTTTTTGGATATTGAGTTTGCCTTAGTTTGGCTTCTAGAAAGCACATTAACCATAGTTAAGGGAACAGGGGGCTGGGGAAGGCTAATGAGAGCACGTGACCGACTCTGGCCACTACTCTTCCGACTCTCCTCACTGTGGGTTTAATTTTAAATCTGTTTACCATTTACATGGAAACAGAGTCTATAACCCTTGAGAGTATCTTCCTCAACTCAGGAAGGTGCCATACAGATATCACTAGTTGTATATACCAAGAACTCACTCCTTTGCAGGGCGGAGTACTAATCCATTGTATACATGTACAATAGGTGATTACTTCACCCCTGAGGAACATTTTAGATTATTCCCAGCTTTGAAATAAGCCTTGAGTAGAAGTTCTACAAACATTTATACACACTGTTGTGTAAACATGAGTGTTTATAAGGAATGTACATGCCAGAGCCTGCTTTTGAATTCATACAGTATTTGCTAAGTTATTTTCCCTAATAGCTGTAATGTGTTGTATTCCTATCAGTAGAATACAAGAATTTCAGATTTTATCTTAATTAATCAGGTTACTATAATAAAGTAAATACCTTAAGTTGGATAGTCTATAAGCACAAGAAGTTTATGTTCATAGTTCTGAAGCTGGGAAGTCTAATGTTGAATATTAAATGTTTTCAATATTTTTATTTTACCCTGTTTTATAAGTATGGGTATTACCATATTCTAGTTTGCATTTCCTAATGACTAATAATAAACATGTCCATGTAGTTATCTGCCTTTCATGTATTCTCTTTGATGTCTGTTCAAATCTTTGCATATTTTTAATTGAATTGTTTGTTTTCTTGCTGTTGGGTTTTTTTTTTGGAATTCTGGAAACTATCGTTGTATAATACTGGGTTTTACAAGCATTTCCTCCAAGATGTAGCTTGTCTCATAGTATCTTTATAGAACAACAAAGAAATTCATTTTTATGACACCAAATACACAAAGGTTTCTTTTGCGAATTATGCTTTGTGGTAACATTCTGATGCCTCTGCCAAACGCAAGAGCACAGAATGTTTTCCCTATGGTTTAAAGGGTTTTTCTTTTGATTTTTATGTCTTACATAATTCTATTTTGAAATATTTTCATGCATAGCATGCAGTTTAGTTTGGGCTTTATCTTATTTCCCAGCTATGGATGTGCAGTTATTAGAAATTTCTCTTTCACTGACTTGCTTCTATGCCTTTGTAAAAATATATTTTTGGGTGTGTTTCTTGACTCTGCCCTACTTTATTGTCTATATACTATTTCCTCAATAAATACTACATGTGTTTTATTCTCATGAGTTTACAGTAAATCTCTACATTAAAATTGTAAACTGGACTAGAGCTTAGTGGTTAAGAGCACTGACTGTTCTTCCTGAGTTCAATTCCCAGCAACCACATGGCAGCTCACAACCATCTGTAATAGGATCTGACTCTCTCTTCTGGTGTGTCTTAAGACAGTGACAGTGTATACATAAATCTTTTTTTAAAATTATAAAAACAACTATTTTGCCTATTTAGTTCCTTTACTTTTCTACGTCAGAATTTTACATTTATCTCATTATTAGTTCCAACACTGCCAAACTCATGTAGAGGTGCTGTTATTTCCTCTTGTCTGGAAGGTATGTCTTTTATCCTTCTTGCCTAATATTAGTTAAAATTTCTGACATGGAGCTGGAGAGATGGCTCATCAGTTAAGAGCATTCACTGGCTGTTCTTCCAGAGGACCTCGGTTCAATTCCCAGCACCCACATTGTAGCTCACAACTGTCTGTATTACCTGTTCTAGAGGATGGCACACACACACACACACACACACTTCCAACATGGCAGTGAACAGTGCTGAAGAGATACACATCCTTGCCTTGACTCAGAACTGGAACTGTCGGTCTTTTGGTGTTAGGTGTGATGTTGCTCATGATTTTCTGTTTATACATTGCATCAGATTTTATTTCTCACTGCTAAGAATTTCAGTCAAATGCTTTAGAGACACCATTAAAGTGCTCACGTGGTTTTGCATCTTTAGACCTGATTTAGTGTTTACAGTAACCACTTTTAAAGTACCAAATCAACATTGCTGTTGCAGAAGGAACTGTGTTTTTTAAACGCATGCTGGTCTAACCTGGGTTCCTTAGTGTGGCCTTGGAGAAAGGGCTATCACATAGACAGTTGACTGAAAATGGGATTGTTGAGGTGCAGCCTACTGTAATAAGGTTGATAACCTCATTAAAAAAATCTGGACGCAGAGCCAGGCATCGGAGGAAACCACATGAGAGATGGATGGTCAAGAACAGGGATGGTCCTTTGGAGGAAGCAGGGCCCTGTCCTATGTTGATCTTGACCTCCAGAACTGTAGGGTCATAGCCCATCTGCAGCCACATAGTTTCTTTACTATGATATTTTATTGCAGTACTTTCTTACCACCAGGCCAGCACACAGGTACACTCTCAAGGCAAGCCCCATTGGCCAGGGTATATTGCTAGTATAGTTAAAATTTAGTTTGCTAATGTTTCCTTAGGGGTTTTGGCATCTGTATTGGTGAAAAATACTGATATACTATATATATATATATATATATATATATATATATATATATATATATCCTGTTGCTTAGCTTTGTTTTTGAGACAGTCTTATATATAGCCCAATCTATCCTCATATGTTGTAATCCAGGCTGGCCTCAAACTCCTGGTCCTCCTGACTCGTCTTCCAAGTGTTGGGATTACAGGCATGAACCACTATGCCATGCTTACGGTTTTTGTCAGTTTAAATGTTAACTAAATCTACCTTTATTACAGATTCTCTTCTATTCCTGTGAGAGGTGGCATAGCCTCTTCTATAATCATTTGGTGAATGGCCCTGGCACTGGCATTTCAGTTTCTATAAATTATAAATTCAATTTCTTTAATGATACAGGATTTTCCCAGATAGGTTACCCTACATAAGTTGTGTAGTTGATGGTTTCAGAGGAATGAGTCCATTTTGCTTATATCATCCTATTGATGTGTATGACGTTGTTGTTATGTGTTTCTGGCAGGCTACATTAATCTCTTTGACATGCAATTTCTATCATGATATGAGTGTACTTATTTAGGTCTACATGTTGTTTCCTGTTTGTTATTTTTATATGTCCCTAATTTTCTCCTCTCCTGCCTACAACATTAAAATATTTTAAATATGTATTTATTATTTTAATAATTTTAAATTAAAACATTTAATTATTAATTATTTTAAATGTTTCTTTATTATTATGTGAGGGAGGGCATGCACATGTGACATAGCATGCAATGTGGCAGTCAGAGGACAGCTTGACTGAACTGGTCCCTCTACCACTCAGGTCCCAAGGCTCAAACTCATGCCCTCAGGTGATGAGGGCCTCCATTTGCTGAGCCTTCTCACTGGTCTCTTGCAGCAGCTTTAAGTGGTTTATTTTTTAATTTTATTACTGAAAATTTTGCTGTTTATCTGTATATATGTTTTGGTGGTTGCTCTGGTAATCATACACACACACACACACACACATCTTTTCACAGGTAACTTATAAATCATTATTTAACATGCAATGTAGGAAATCACTGTTACAGAGGTCAGTTTACTCCTTTATGTAGGCTTTATGTGGTGTTTGCTTAATATATTAGAACTATATATAATGGAAATCCTATGAGTTGATAATATTTTTGCTTTTAACCTTAAAATATACTTTATGGAACTCAATACACTAATAATTTATTTCATAGTTCTTTGTATCTATGAATTTGCACCTATTTATTTAACAATCTAGTATCTAACTACATCTATCTACCCTCCCACCCACCCACCCACCCATCCATCCAGATTGAAGGTCAACCAGATGGCTTTGCCTACACTGCTAAGAGCTGTCTGAGATTCACTCCCAGCCCCTGGGTCAAAACTATTTAAAAGGGAATTGCATCTGAACTCAGTACGTGCGTGCATTTTTTTGTCATTATTCTCTGAATAATACATTAAAACCATCATGTTTTATAGCATTTCATTGTTTATTTGGTGTTAGGGATTTTTTTGTTTGTTTGTTTCATGATTTTTCATAGTACTTTATACAGATGTGTATGTTTGTGTTTTTGTTTGTTTGTTCTTTATTCCTGGGGGTCCTGGCATCTATGCACACAGCCTGCTGCTAACAAATGCTCCTTCATTCTTCTGCCAGTATTTGGAGGAATTTCATTGGGCAGGGCGTTGGAGTGGGCTGTTCTTTTCCCTTTGCACTTTGCCAAGTCATCTCTGTGGTGTTTCTCTCTGCTGTCTTCCTTAGACATCATGTTATTTTGTTGAAACAAGGTCTCATTTAGCCTAGGCTATCCTTGAACTAATTATGTAGCTAAAGCTGGCCTCGAAGGCCTGTGTGATCCCCCTGACCCTGTCTCCCAAAACTTGGGTTATAGTCATGTGCCACCCTGCCTAGGTTTTCTCCATACTTTTTAGTTCCCTAAAGCCCTTTCTTAGTCCTCCATCTTCTTGTAAGATGCAAAGGGGGAGAAAAAAATCAAAACCAGATGGGAGAGTTGCCACGTCTTCTTAGAACCACAGTTCCTCAGATCAGAACAGATCCTTCCCTTAGTGTTTTAGCAGTGTGCATGTTTGCTGTCCCTGCCTTTGCTCCCAGGAGACCCCTTTCCTGCACCCCCCTTTCCCACACCTTATATCCAAATCAGAGGCACTTTCTGGATGTCTCTGACTCATTCCAGTCCCTCTCCTGGGAGTCTGTTGGAATCCAACCAAAAGACAAGCTACTCTGCACACGGAGCACAGTGAACTGGCCACGTGGCCATAGAGAGAACCAGCAAAACAATAGGAGGGCAGTGGTGGCAAGCCCAAGGAGGGCAGTGGTGGCAGACCCGAGGAGGGCAGCGCATGGAGACTATAGCACAGACTACATAAGTAAGTCGTAGCATACGGAAAGTGGTTCTTCTCAGGTGACGCGAAGGGAAAGACAAATGCTTGCTTCGTTGTGCTGGCCGCGTTCAAGCTAGCAACAGTCTAATAGCCAGCTTGCAACATTCCCAAATATTTAATAATGAGAGCCAGCTCTAAAAGTCACTGTTTAGAGACAAAAGGGGACTTGGTGGCATTCTCCACGCCTCTAGCTCCTGCAAGAGAACCATGGCGAGTGTGAGCAGGGGTTTGGAGACAGTGGAGCAGGTCATTTGTAGAAGTTCTCCATAGTAAGTCAGTTGAGGGAAGGGAGCAAACCCTTGGCTTTCCTCTTCCCTCCTGACCTGCCAGTTCCTGCAGGATGACAGTAGGAAGCAGAGGGGCAGGCTGTGACAGCCTGGGCAGTGTAGCCGACAGGGTCCCTCCCTTCTTCCCTTCCACGGCTGGGCCTCCTCTCTGTCTCCCTTTAGAATCGTCCTTCTCTCACTACTCATTCCCTTCCCGAGAGTTCTCCAGAACGTCCCCATGTGTGACACTGCTGTCCTTATCCCTCGTTGGCCCTCTGTTCTTTCTTTGGGAGATTCCTATTCTGCCCCGGCTTCCCCGACCTGCCGCTGGCTCCCTGCCTTGCTCCCTTCTGTGGGGAGTAGTCCCTTCCCGGAAAGGGACTGTGGACTGTGATCAGGTACTGTCAGACATGCAAAAGTCAACGTTGTCGTTGAGCATAGACTCTGGGTACCTTAGGTACTGGAGGCTCTTGGGGATGAAACTGAAAACGGAAGGACTTAAAACTGGAAGGCTTTTAGGCACGGGTTGCTCATAGCCCATGTCCGCTGCTCCCAGGGTGCCTTAGACTCTGTATCTTCCGACTGGCTGATTCTCCTTGGTTCAGATTCTGGGTGAGGGACATAACTGTCAACCAGTCACCTACACCCATGATAGGCTGCCCCACGTGAAGCCAGGCACCCACTCTGAAAGCTTACTGTTGGGCTCTGTAAGCAGAGGCTGCAAACCACTGGGTTCAGCTGAAGCGATCAGAGCTGCTGTGGCAGGCACAAGACTTGCCTGTCTAGGGGGAGTGGCTGTGTACCTTCCTGTTCCATGCTCTGGCAGCTCCTTCTCTGTGTGTCTGCCCGCACACCAAGGCCATCGACACCTCTGCTGGGTAGGTTTCACATCTGTGATGGCCTGTCTTCAGCTATGGTGATTTGTAGCTGTGGCCGAAAAGAAAATGATGTAAGAAACTCTCAAAACTACCAATGCCAGGCCCAGCTCAGGACTGACTCTCTCTCTCTCTCCATCTCTCTGTTTCTCTGTGTCTCTGTCTCTGTCTCTCTCTCTATGTGTGTGTCCATGTCTCTCTGTGTCTCTCTCTGTCTCTGTGTCTCTGTCTCTCTCTCTGTCTCTCTGTCTCTCTCTGTCTCTGTCTCTCTCTTCTTTCCTTCATGTCTTCCTTATTTAATATCTGAGCTTCTAGGATTCTAGTTCCTGTTTGGGCTCCACTTGCCATGGATGTGAATCTCAGTTCATGAAGAAACCTCAGTCTAGAATGTAAATTTCTATCAAGGAGGCTAGGGCTTCCAGAAGGCTACCGGAAGCTTCAAGACCCCAGTATGGGCTGGGCTTTTATTGGGAACAACTCTATACAAACATCAAAACACGTTTACAAGAAATAGAAGGGTTTGCTTAGATCACCAGGGTGCACAAAGACAAAGGAATATGAATAGAAATAGATAGAAATAGAAGAAGCCCATATGTCTCGTGAGAAACACATTCCAGTTCCTGACCGGGGAAGCCTGTTTTACAGACCATCCTGCTGCCTCTGTGTGCCGCGGCTCAGAATACTCCTCCTTAAGGATGCACTTCTTTCTCAGACACTGCTGTCTGCAGCACCCTTTATTCTTTGGCAATTTTATACATGTATACGAGGTATTCTATCCATTCCTATGACACTTCCTCGGGGACACATGCCATCAGAAGCCCCTTCCAACATGCATGTCTCCCCCACCCCCACACCCATGAGTCTAATTAGTGCTGCTGCTGGAGTGTTGACTGATCTTGTTGGTTTGATCTGGTGTAAGCCTTATGCAGATAACCATAGCCGTAATGCACTTGTCAGTACAGCAGACACCTTGTGTCTACAAGGTAGTGAGCACAGCACATTTTCCCATACTCTTATCCTTCCCTCCCCACTTTTGGCAATGTTCCGTTAGCCTTTGAGGGCTGATATACATGTCCTGTTTGTGGCTGTGCATCACTTATTTCAGCTCCTTGTTAATCCGTGCTGCAGAACGCTGCCGTAGCTGCTTCTCTGGCCAAGGCTGCGGGCAGCACTGATCTATGATTATAGCCATAAATATTTAGAAGGCAGTCTCGAACATGTCCACTTAGCAAAACAACAGCAATAGCTGTTGGGCCTATGGCCTATTGACCGTGGGGTATTGATCCAATTGGCTGTGCCAGGCATGGAACAGTCTGTTTAAAGCTTCTCGGGTGAGACTAACATACACTAAGGGATCTGGCAAGGTCCCTGGGAACTTGGACCATGTGCTTCAACTGTCCCATCCTTCCTACTTTGCATGAGTTTTGAGAGACTGTTAATATTTCAGGAAATTCTAAGCTAGGGAGGAAAAAGCCTGAGTCCTGCCATGGATCCATTGAGAGAACTATGCTTGCTGCAAACAAGGTAAACTTGATGTCGGGTATTATTTTTATTTTAAGATTTCTTGATTGGACCAAAGTTACCTTCTGTTCCCAGAGCTGTTTAGTCAGGCAACTGGAAGAATTGCCCTCTGCGTTCACTGTTTTTTTTTTTTTTTTTTTTTTTTTTTTATCTCACAGATCCCCCCACCCCACTGCAGGCTGTTGCACACACAGTCTGTAATGGCCATAAGCTGCTTAGGTTCTGGCCTTAAGAACTGACTTCCTTGGGGCTGGAGAGATGGTTCAGCAGTTAAGAGCACTGGCTGCTCTTCTGAAGGTCCTGAGTTAAAATCCCAGCAACCACATGGTGGTTTACAACCATCCGTAATGAGACTTGATGCCCTCTTCTGGTGCGTCTGAAGACAGCTACAGTGTACTTACATATAATAATAAATAAATCTTTTTAAAAATCTTGGCAGCCATCCAGGTGGGATTCAAACACCTTTAAAAAAATTGACTTCCTTAAGCCCCACTACAGGGTGTAGCCATTCCTCACCTTGGTTGTTGAAAGTTTGAGCTCAGTGCCTATTTCTTAAGTGACTGCCATGTATTCTGTGGCCCTCTTCTCCCAAATGCTGTGAAGATATAAACACGGACTAGGGACTGACTAGGGATTATATATATTTGGGGGTAATTTTAACTTGTTCCCTGGATTGTAAGATTTGTAAAAAAAAAAAAAAAAAATCTTACAAGATTTTAAGATTGAACTTAATTTGTGCCTTTTCCTGGGGTGATGTGGACAAAATCTGCTCATCCTAATTAAAGTATCAGCAACTGATCAAATAAATGATTCCAGCAGGGTTGAGCTTACTAGACTGGTGAGTTAGCAGGACTAGGGATGAGGGGTTAGCTACAGAGTGTGGGCTCCTGAAGGCAGCTGCATCACTGAAAAGCCCACCCCAGGATGGGTGTTCCCCAGACCCCTCCCCCCCGAAATGGCTTGCTCGGCAAAGTGGGTCAGTCTCCTCTCTCGGGCAGTCGTTACAGTTTGTATAACCTTTAGGGAGTCACCCTGTGGTCTTGTAGGTTTTAGGAGCTTCCTAGGCTTATGAAGTTCATTTACTTCCAGCGTCTTCAAGGACATCCCTCTATGAAGGAATGTTTCCATCTGGAAGACATTTAGAAGTTCCTTTGCAGGACTAAGAGCCAAGCAAGATCTCTGCTTGCTGAAAGCTGTCCCTGAGTAGCTGTTGGCGCTTCAGTCCTTGCTGCATAAAAAGAAAAACTCCTATGTGTACAGGAAGTGGCTGGAAATGGCCCTGTACTCCACTGGGGAATGTGTCAGCAACAGTATGGTCACCCCTTCAATGTCATCAGTCTCCCTTACCCAGTCACCACTGTTCAGTCCTAACTGCAGGCATAGCAGTGGCTCCAGAGTAGGCAACTGGAAAG
The DNA here is from genome assembly GCF_947179515.1 of Apodemus sylvaticus. NCBI lineage: Eukaryota > Metazoa > Chordata > Mammalia > Rodentia > Muridae > Apodemus > Apodemus sylvaticus. The sequence goes on along the minus strand of NC_067478.1, from coordinate 75,823,771 downwards.
GCCAATAAATTAGATCATGTCTATCCACAGCTGTTTAATCACCTAGCCTCTGCCATCCAGGCAGGCATCTTTAAACATTTATGAGTGGCATATCCATCCCAAGTTAGCTGTCTCTGCCTTCGAAACCACCTCCTCCAGGTTCTGCTAAAGTCTGAAAGTTCTGCTAAAGTTCTTGCTGTCTATCATAACCCCAGCTTTCTTCTTTCTTCTTCATATTTTGACATAATAACACTTTTTTCTGAGCTGCTGAGGTTTTCTAGGAGAATCTACTAGGATAATCCAATACATGAATGTACTGTGTGCATGTGTGTGTGCATGTGCAAGTGCATATATATTTGTATATCTGTGTGTGTGTGTCTGTGTGTGTATGCATGTGTGTGGAGGTCAGAAACTTTCCTCAGTTGCTTTCCACCCTATTTTTTTGCAGTGACCCTGGAGCTTGTCCATTTAGCTAGACTGGCTGGCCAGGTTGCTTTGGGGATTCCTATCTCCGGCCGTCAAGCACTGGGATCACTGGGAACTGCCATGCCTACCCAGAATTTGCCTGAGTTCTGGGGACTCACATTCTGGCCGCATTGCCTACGTGGCAAATGTTTTTCTAGCTGAGCTATCTCCCTAGCCCATGTAAATTTTTACTAAAACAATTTCCACATATCTAAAAATGAATTTGTAAATATTGTAAATACTACAATTTTCAAACAATGACCCCTTAAGATAGTAATGATTTTAATTTGTGTCCTCTCTCTCTCTCTCTCTCTCTCTCTCTCTCTCTCTCTCTCTCTCTGTGTGTGTGTGTGTGTGTGTGTGTGTGTGTGTGTGTGTGTGTGTGTGTGTGTGTTACATTGAAGGCCAGAGACAAACATCGGGAATTGTTTCTCAGGAGCCATTTGCTGGGTTTTTGAGACAGTCTCTTGCTGGCTGGGATCTGAGTAGACTATGTCTGTCTCTGCCTCCCCAGCACCAAGATTACAAGCGTGTGCCCCTGTGCCTGGCTTTTTAAAGATGGGTTCTGGGGAATCAAATTTGGTTCCTCATGGGAACTGAGCTATCTTCTGAATCCCGGGGATGGTTTTATGATGCACGTGGTACCAATGCCTTTTGCCTCCAGCCCACTTCGGCTCCACCCTTTGGGACTGCACACACCCATTGGTCACAGCCTCCTCAGATGAAGACTGTACCTCCATGAGTAGGTCAGGTCAGGAGGTGACGCAGAGCCTGCTTACTTCTTTACCTTGCATGTTTCTTTCCTGGGAAGCAGGAGTTTGGAAGTGTAATTCAGGTACCCATCAGCATTACAGCTTCACTTCCTTTCAGAGCTGACAAATGTGACTAGCACCTCTATTGGTTGTTACAGCAATTATCTTTGGAACTTGTTACAGGTTCAGAGTTCAGGTTCCTCCTCTTAGTGCTTCAGTGCACCAAGGACAGAATTTGGGGAGCTCCTCTCTTTAATGACAGCAACATGGGGTAGATTTGTTTGCATCAGAACAGCAGCAAGCACTCATTCTGTTGGTAGGTATATCCAAGCCTTACTGTGTTCCTAGTTTCAGACATACAAAATGCCCCTTTAAAATCTTTAAACCCAGAGAGGATTTAGGTACCATATAGTCAGCTTTCAATATCCATGAGGAGTTGGTGCCAATACCTACCTCAGATGTCAAAATCCACAGAGGCTGAAGTCCCCTACTTAAAATGATGTATACATACATTTACCTACAACCCGTGGCCACTCTACTGTAAGGCCTTTTTTGATTACGTACAATGCTTAACACAATTTAAATGCTAAAAAATTGTTATACTATACTTTCTAGAGAAGAGTGACTAAAAAGTGTATGAGTTTCCTACATACTTAATGTATTTTTCAGATATTGTTAATTCATGGGGTTTTTTTTTTTAAATCCATAGGTGTAGAACCCAGGAATAGCAAGAGTCAACTGTATATTCACTGCTATGTGATAAATGACCAGGCAGTTATGTCTAGGAGCCCAGAGGTCATTGAGAGTCATGCTGGAGGAGACAATGTCTGAATTGAGTCTGGAGAGAGCTGAGGGGTGGGGAGATGTAGACAGGGTCCTGGACACATGATGAATAATGTTGGCAAGATTAGGCTATGTGGCAAACCACAGTGAGATACAGCCAGAACTGCTAGGTCAGACTGCCAGGGTACAGAGTAAGAGGCAACCATGTGAGTTAGGAGGCAGAGGTGGACCATGGAAGGCCCCTCCCTGTCCCTTGCCCCAAACCCTAGGCTTGATAGAGCAAAAGGTGAGAGGGAAGCATGGACATTGTTAGAGCAACAGAGTAATGAAGTCAAAATGTCTTTGTGGGTAGATAGTGCTGGGTCAATTCTGGATTAACAGGAATTCTGTAATGGAAGTTTAATGCCTTCTAAAGTTCATGTGTCAGGAACTTATGCACCAGTACTGTAATGCTAGGCAGTGGAACGCTATAGAGATGGCTGGGTCATAAGGGTTGTGTTCATCTGAATAGACTGTCATCACTGCAGGAGTAAGAGAAATTTGGTATAAAAGCAAGTTTGGGGCATGGGTATGGAGCTCAGTTGGTAGAGGGCTTGCCTAGCATGCATGAAGCCCTAGGTTCCATCCCAGCACTGCAAAAACCAGGCATATTCTCTCTCTCTCTCTCTCTCTCTCTCTCTCTCTCTCTCTCTCTCTGTCTGTCTCTCTGTCTCTTTCTCTGTCTCTCTGCGTCTCTGCGTCTCTGTCTCTCTCTCTCTCTCTCTCTCTCTCTCTCTCTCTCTCTCTCTCTCTCTCTCACACACACACACACACACACACACTGCACACATATTGCTAATACCCAGAAGGTAGAAGTGGAAAGACCAGCAATTCAAGGTCGTCCTTGGTTACATAGAAGTTGATATGAGTCTGGGAATCATAGCCCTTATCTCACACATATACACACAAATAAACCACAAACATAAATTGGACTTCTCTGGTATGCATGCCCATCATATTCTTTTGCCCCCTACCATGGGGTGGCATAGCACAAGGGTCCTTGCTAGATGCTGATGCCCTACCCTTGGACTTCCCAGGCACGAAAACTATGAGAAATAGAGTACCCACCTGTAGCACTCTGTTATAGTAACATAAAACCGACCAAGACAGAAGTCTTGATTAGGAATTAAATGAAGAGAAGAGATTCAAGAAATAATGGAAGCTCAGATTTCAGGACTGGACTTGGTGGTTCACTGGCTGAGGAGGGCAGAAAAAGATTATACATTGTCTTATGGTTTTCATTGCTGTGAAGAGACACCATGACCAAGGCAACTCTTATTAAGGCAAAAATTTAATTGGGGTTGGCTTATAGTTTCAAAGGTTCAGTCCCTTATCATACAGAGGGAATCATGGCGGCATGCAGGCAGACATGGTGCTGGAGGAGCTGAGAGGTCTACATCTTGGTCCGAAGGCTTCCAGTAGGAGACTGTCTCCTGCAGGCAGCAAAGAGGTAGCTATGGTTCCACACTGGGTAGAGCTTAGGTATAGGAGACCTCTAAGCCCATCCCCACAGTGTCACATCTACTCCAACAAGGCCACACCTACTCCAAGGCCACACCTCCTAAGAGTGCTATTCCCTGTGGGCCAAGGATTAAAACACATGAGTCTCTGGAGGCCAAACCTATTCAAACCATCACATGGATAAATGAAGGTTTGGGGCTTTGGCAAACTTTTGTTATCTGGCTCACTGTTTACATTGAATGTATATTCCAAACAGGCTGCACTCTTGAGTCCAAGGATGGCTAACAGAACTGCATTCCAAAGGTTATCTCTCTGAAATATTTAGACATTACTTCTTGGCAGGAAGTTCTATGACCAGGACTGGAGGTGAGGGTAAAGTGAACCCATTTCCAGGCAGTATTCTGGCAAGGAAGTCTGGAATTGTTCCCCAGTTCCAGATGGCCTGGTGAGGTACTTCAGGGGAAGAAGCTGAAAGCAGGCATCCAACAGTAGAGGAGAGAGGTGGGCACGGAAGCTATCACAAGTACCAGCTGTGGTGAACAGCCTGTCGGACAGTGGGTGGCCAGCCAGCCAGAGGAATACACAGGTCTTTTCATTTCCTCCCCTTTGGCTTTGGACTTCAGTCAGAAGCTTATTTCTTTTTCTCTAAGCAAAAATAATTATGATCAACTAATTGACACACAGCTCCCTTCCCTGCAATAAAACAAGACCAAAAGCCCAGGACTCTTTATTCTAGCTCTTTGTCCTCCCTAATAAGCACCAAGCTTCCTTTTGAGCACCTCTGTCCCTTTCCAGATGGGATGGACAGAAATGCAGTTCACTCCAGGGAGTAGGAGATCCCTCCCCTCTGGACACCTGCTCCCTAGCAGAGAGCACTGTATGCCTGTGGCTTTTGAGGCTCACACAGAGTCCCTGAAGACAGAGGCAAAGTAGTCAGTCTGTGTGGGCACCAGCACCAGACAGGTAAACTGCCGTCCATCTGTGTGAGAGCCCAGAACACTCGGGTTTGTGACTCAAGACTTAGCTTAAATGTACTAAATGCACACGCAAGGGGGCAAAGCAACATGTCTAAGAATGAGATCCAGGCGACATGGTGATGAAGAGATGCCCACTTCAAGTTCTTAGTGGTGCATTTGTGTAGCTAAGCCCCAGCGTTTTATTCATACAGAAATATGAGGTCCTCGATAAATATTTTGAGGATCTATATTTATATAAGTATGCAACTACTATTGTTAATGCAAAATCCAGGGCCCAAGAAATGAATAATGTATTTGGAGGACAGACCATAAAAATTCAAGTAATTTCTCTCCTTCTCTTAGTTGTTTGTTTTTGTCTCACTCTGTAACCCAGGCTGCCCTAGAACTCTCTGCATATCCCAGGTTACTTTTAAAAGTCTGATGATGTGCTGCCCTTTTGACAATTTATATAGTATTGAACTGCTCATGACTGGTGAGTAGGATAGACTGTGGTGATGTAGGGCCAGAGACACAGAGAACCATGCGTGGGAACTAAGTTTATAAGAAAAATCTTTGCAAAGAGGCTGGCCATGCAGGTTCAGCTCTGGTGTGGATATGTAGAATGTGGCTGGAGAAAATGATTACTAATTATGGCTTGTTGCTCTTTCACTGAGTGGAATATCATACTTATCAAATTTTAATTCATAGTTGGAATATGTAATCTTCACTTCAGAAAAACCATTCATGTTCCTATCAGAAACTGATACCCTAAACGAAAGACTTAGTGCCTGCTCTGTGGGAGCTGCTGTCTCCTCCTCGCCAGAGCCTGACTTCTCCTCCTGCCTTCTGTGCATGCTACTCACCTTCAGTAACTATTATTAAATGTTCACTAGTTTTCATCCAGCTGACACATAAAAAATGAGATATGAGTGGATTGTTTCACTTTTATGTTACAACTCTGTACATTTTAAATAGAAAAGAAATTCAATAACCTCTGACAAACTTCACATATGTTAAAGGTTTTGTAGCATCTTTCTCCAATTTCTGGCTTTCTGTTGAATCAGTTGCTCCAGAAAGCAATTTCCCATCTGGTGATTTCCTATAAATAAATTGTTGACAGGACACAAGAAAACTTGTCCCTGCTAAACCCCTACATTAGAAGTCTCCAGAAGGCTTCCATGACCTTCCTGTTGAATCTTCTCCAGTACATCATTAAGTATCCAAGAGAATTTAAGAGTTTGGAGAAATCTTATGTATAGCCTAATAACTCAAGACAACTGTGAAAATATTAATAGATACTGATTTGACTTCCACAAACACATTTGGACAACTTTTGGAAGCAAGGCTAACAAATGAAACCTATTGACCACTCAGTCACTAATAAAGCAAAACAAGTCCCAAACAAGCTCCCATTTCTTTTCTTCCATTGCTTTCTGTGGGGATGGCAGCCAGCCTCACCCACAACCACTAGATACTCTCCAATCACTGCGAGTGGGCATCATGGCTGGCAACCACAGGCAGCTTCAAATGCTTTTTCTAACCGAGTTCAAACTCCAGTAAAACTAGTTCTGTCTTGAAAGGACCATCTTCATATTAGCAAGAAAGAATCCCCCCCTCCTTTGTGACCCTAAGTCAAGAGTCTTGGCTTTCTTTATACCTGACAGGTTGCACCTGTCATCATCCACCAATGGATACTAAATTTCTCAGTGTCTTCATACCATCATTATGAATGTTAAAGCTCATTATAGTTGAAATGGCTTTTCTCCCTAGCCAAAAAGACATTTTTAAAAACTTTAGCTAGGTGCCAGCACTGAGTCAGGTCATGGAACAAAGGAATTCATGAAAAGGGCATCTCAAGCAAAAGGAGAAACTTGGAAAACAGCCCAGAGGGCATGATGAGGTCCTTAGAATGGTTGGCAAACAGGGTTTAAATGAGAGAGTAAGGACAAACAAGTCCAGATAAGTAAGCAGGGTTGGGTAAAGACTGGAATCCCAGAGGTCAGGAGGAAAATGAGACAAATTATTTGATCAGTCCAAGTAACAAAGGGTTAGTGCCAGGCCCATGAGTGTCCCCAGCACCCAGATGCGGCACCCTCCCATCAGCTCAGACAGTTTTATACTCCCACGCTAGTCTGGGACAACAAGCTGAAAAGAGATGGTAATCTTGGCTGGTGAGAGTGTCCTGATAGCATCGTCTGTAGAGCTGGACCACAGGAAGCCTTTCTTTCTTTGTACTTAGCCCGGTAGCCGGAACAGGAAGATGCAGGAAGCATAAGAATTAAGTGGACCAAATGTGACATTCAGCACAGGTCTGTGGCAGGCTCCAGCAGCTAGAGGGATACTTGGACCCACCCATGAACTACTCTCAGCAAATATCAGGTGTCACCAACCCTGCTGTGTGGACTCTTGGTGCTTTATCTCGAATATCAAAGGACCAATATTATCAATGACACTTGCATTAAAATAGCAAGCACAGGTCCTGAACAGAGGCACCATAACAGAGACTACTGAGGAAAGCCTCACACCCAAGAGCTCCTGAAATAATGGTCAGCTCTTTACTACAGGACAAACTTTGTCTTTGGGTTTATCTGGTAAGAAAAAAAAATTAAAAGAACATAATAACTCGTGGGCTAGAGAGGGCTTAAGAGCACTGCTGCTCTTGCAGAGGACTCCTGTTGGCACGCAGTACCCATGTGGCCGCTCACAACTGTCTTTAGCTCCAGTTCAGAGAATATGATGTCCCCTTCTGGTCTCTGTGGCTACTGAATACACAAGTGCACAGATATACATGCAAGCAAAACACCCACACAAATTAATTTTTAAAATAGGACAGTAGTAACTATGATGGGAAAGGGGCCCTTGCATGGAGACAGACTTGATACACACAGTCTTTCTCCACAATGATTTGATGATGAGTTTCATAAGAAACTAAAACAAGTCTCTTCTTTGGCTGGCCAAATCTACTTCAAAGAAAGTTATTCCGAGGAAATTATGAGAAATGTGCACAAGACCAGTTTTAAACTATGTTCTTGTCAACATCATAACTATGAAAAATTAAAAAATAACTCATGTATCTGACTGTAAAACAGATATAATGGCAGACTGTTGATGTAGTTTAACAATGTTCTTAACTATAAGGCTAAATGGAATCATAGATATACTGTAGTATTTATGGTGTGAGAACTTTTTTTAAACACAAAACTAGCACACTGAGCAAGTAGGAAAACAATATAATCAGAAAACATCTTTCACTTTACTTCCTATGGTCCTTTTAAAAGTCACTGAATTAAAAGCAACAGTGCACCATGGCCTCTCTCCTTGCTCTTACATAATAAAAGTCCTTTGACCACTTTAAAACACACAGGACAGTTCCATTTCAATAAGATAATTAGAAAGTGCAGTTTAGCGAAGTTCAGCTCTATTCAGTGGAATAGCTAGTTCCTCTTAGCAGCCAACACCTGCTTTGTTCTGCTAAAACCAAGACCTAAAAAGTCTGGGGATTGTGAATGGGGTTTTGTTGCTGTTGCTTGTTTGTTTGTTTTTGTGTTTTACTTCAATGAGTTTTTTTTAGTAATTTCCAAGTTTTCTATGAATTGAATTTGAGTTGAATTATATTTTCATAAAGTCAACTTAGAAAAACTTTATATGGCCAAGTAATTGATTTTGTCCACGTTTGAAGGATCCCACCCCCTAATGCTAAGAATTCCCTCGAGAACAAATTCCTATGTTGCTGTGTGTTTTACTTGTTGATTTTAAGTGACAAGGAACGTGCTAGTTTCCCCATAAGTGGTGGGTGGCACGTTGTTTACGTTATAATGGGAAGTGAGGAGACAGCCTGGGCCCTCAGGAGCTGAAAGCTGGCAGCATTCTGGTACCAGTCAGTGAGGCAAGAGTCTCCAGGTCTGGGACTCAGAGTTTCTTCTCTAGTTCTCCTTCACATCCATTTCCACAGCCGGTTTCCTTCTCACAACATCTGTCTCTGTGCCTGGCTTTTGCCTGTCTCCACAATTGCATTATGGGCTCTATGTGGTCCTGCTCAATGCCCCTCCCTGGGCCTCTCTCAGCCTCTTGTTGATTTAGTTGGTTTTAATTGTCATGGTTTCAAGACATGGCATGGCGTGATTAAACTGTTGTCGCTCACCAGAATGGAGCATATCAGTTGTGTGGTGTGCTTGTTCCAGTTTAGCTCTTGAGTCAAGTACAACTTGCTTCAGTAAGTTCAGGAATGCCAAAAATTTGGGATCCTGTAACTCACAGCACAGCAGTCATAACCAATCACTTCGGTACTAATGCTGCCCAACACACCTTGGGCTGCCGTCTCAGGAAGATCCTCCTGACTGCATTAGTTCTGTGGCTAGGTTATATGTTCTGATATTGATAGAAAGAATAGATACAGCAGTGTTTTTTAAAATTGCTATCAGATTTTATTCATTTAGTTTTGGGTGTTTGTGTATATACCATGACACATGTGTGGAGGTCAGAAGAAAACTTGTAGGAGGAGTCAGTTCTCTACTTTAACCTTGAGGCTCCAGGCATGGAGTCCTAGTCCTAAGGCTTGATAGCAAGGGCCTTTAACTGCTGAGTCATCTCGGCAGCCTCAGAATGATTTGAAACAAACCAGAACAAAGGTAGGGACAATCCGGCTGCTCAAATCTCTTCTTCTGCACCAGATATTACTTTATTCTCGAAGAAGGAGAAGGAAGAGGAGGGAGGAGAGGAGGAGGAAGAGGAAAAGGAAGAGGAGGAGGAAAAAGAAGGAAAGAAAGAAAAAAGAAAAGAAAAAAAGACTTAAATAATTCAAAGCTGAAGAGATGTTGACTGTCAAGGTCATTGTTAACAGATCAGTCACGCCCATCTGCAGGGCCAAGAGAGCAGCTGTTCTTATTGCTGCTTCTCCTCCCTAAAAGACACTTGGACTGACTTTTCATTCTTGAGAAATGGGTGGGTTGTTCACACATCAAAAAAGATTATTCTGCACCTATTCACGTCAAAGACATATTAGATTACAGTGTACCAAACACCGCCAGAGTTATGGTGTCATTTGTAATATTCAAAGCCTTTCTCCAAAGACCCACTGAGACTTTATGAATAAGTATTTAATACACTATAAAGAATGAGCCCAACTTTTGTTTCTGAGATTCTGAAAGAATTGAGATACTAGCATCTAGCCAGGTAGATCTCTTGAGTTTGAGGCTAGCCTGGTCTACAAAGCCAATTCTAGAATAGCCAGGGCTACATGGAGAAATTCTGTTTTGATAAGGAAAAACAAAAACAAAAAAAATAGATACTAGTCACACAATTTATGTGCACTTGTACTTCTAGCACTGTTACTTCATTTTACTTCAAGTACAGATTTCATTATAAGATTAAAATAAGATTTTATTTCAGCACTGTTTCAAGGAAGATTTTTCCTTCAGAGCCTAAGCTTTCCTGAAAATGCCCTGCATACTATTACCAACCCAGGAGCTTTAATGCCCCCACGGAGCTCTCTGCCAGTGACTGTGCCTGCATGACTTGCACTGTCTCTGATAGGAATCCAGAGAGCCATTGGCAGTGACATTGGGAAAATACAGACTGCTTTCTCCACAGCCCTAGAGGAGATGCTGAGTGGGGCACTTTCTTCCTCCTGCTCGCGCGCTTGGTCTGTGTATGAAGGCAGCTTGGGAAAAGTTCACACACCTCATATGAGATGCTAAAAATGAAGCTAATGCCAGGCAGACTAAAGACAGTGTCCCAACACCTTTAGGACTTACACAGTACAGAGCGCTAGGTGGGTTGAATATGATAACTATGCATTTTAATCACAGGATGAGGTGAACTCTCTGCCTAGACCCAGAGTGAGTGCAGGAGAATGTGGCTTTTCAGTAGCTTGTGAAAACGCCTCTTTCTGTCTCCTTTTTCTAGCAGGATGGGTCTAAGAATAAGCATTACATTTAATGTGGGAGTGAGGGAACATGGTTTTCATTCTTGGGGCTTCACAGGAAGGAGGGGTGCTGTGGGTATACTCAAGTGGCTATAGCCTGTTACCTAACTGCATTCGTAGCAGTACAGAGGATGTGGTCAGAATTTAAGATGTAGTTGTCTTTGGAGAACAGCCACAAATAACATAATAAACAGATCCAAGGTGTTGAGATGACGCACTTTGTCTGAGAGGCCTTTATATGCACTTCTGCACCTCTAAAATCCTAACGCTCAGCTTGTGAGTCTCAGTGGAGCACTCATTCACTGCCTGCAGGCTGTGCAGGAACTCTGGCCCTTGGCTTGGGGCATTGACAATCTATGAGAAGAGTCAGTCAACATGAAAAAGGTTTACAGACTCTGCATAGCAATTTAATTCTATACACATGTTGAGAATAAACCATGAAGCTCAGGGTTTATATAGCAAGCTGGACATAATCTACCTACTTAATGAAAGGGGTTTGATGTTAGGCAAACAGTTACTTATTTCATTCATCTTTTTACAACAGTGAGTGACTTATTCACTTTTTACAACAGTGAGTGACGTATCTTTCAGTTTCATTTCCCTCTCCTATAGGGATCTGTGGGTATCAAGGGGGTTGACTTTGGGATATCCCCCACACACACACACTTATATACCAAAATCAGAGACACTGAAGTCCCATATATAAAATGCCATGCTATTTTTATATAACCTGCAAAAACCCTCCCAGATATTTTAAATCATCTTTAGATTACTGAGAATAACTAATACAATGCAAATGACATATAGATATCTATTGCAAATGGTATGTGAATATACAATGCAAATGACATGTAAATGGCCATCTTGCTGCCTTGCTTAGGGACTAAGGGTCAAATGACACTTGGGCAGGGGAAGCCCAGGAACATTGTTCTTGCATCCTTATCTTCAGTTGGTTGATGCCAAGGATAACAAAACCCACAGCAATGAGGGACTGGCTGTGTTATAGCACCTCCCTCACTGGACTCCCACGGTGATGAGATTGTCTGTGTGGACCCCCCAATGTGACAGTTGTCACTTAGCATATGCTTAAAATTTCCAGCTCCCTTTTTGGGGAACAAGGTGATGTTACTGTGTATAAGTTCCCAGGGTATTCAGTTGCATTATGAAAGTACCAGACAAAACACAAAACAGTGCCTTCAACTTCCTTCAGGCCCTTGCCTGTGGGAAACAGTGCTGTCTTTTAGTTGTTTCATTTTAACTGTGTGTTCAATCCAGAGAGAAACCCCAAAGAGAAAGGGCAAGAAAATAAAAGGACATTGGATACCAAAGAATAGTGTGAAGATTTTTCCAGAATACTGAGGCCCAAAGACAAGGGGTTGAGATCTCAGATAGAACTAAGTGTGGGTTAACTAAGCACATTCTCTCATGAAGGCTGCCCTCCCAGACCTTTGGAAATGTTTGCATAGAGTCACAGCAAGGAAACTGGCAGTGTAGTCTCCAGTTCAGCATTTCACACGTTCCCGTATTCGTGTGCCCCCCTTTGTCCTCTACTTACCAAGAGCTTCCTGAGGCCGACTGTGTCAGGCATCATTCAGAAAACAAGACAAATAAAGGCCTCGCTCTCGTGGGCTGCATTTCGTGAGGACAGAAGAAAACATTAAATGAAGCAAATAAATAAAGAAGATTAATGAAGTTAAACACACACACACACACACACACCAAGAAATTTGAGAGACAGTGACTGCAGGTAGGTGACAGAATTATTAGTTTTGAAAAGCTAAGGGCTCTGCAAGGATGTGACGTTTTACCTAAGGAATAAATGAGATGGGGGGGGGGGAAATGCCCGTGTAACACAGCAGGGTGGGGAGAGGGTGTGGACAGCTAGTGCAGTGCCCGATGGGAGGGAGCTTAGCTCCCTAGGGGAAAGAGGCCAAATGCAAAGAAGAAAGGAAGACTTTATGGTTAAGAGTGGTCAAACTGGCATAGGGCCAGTACCATACAGCTTCAAGGGCTACAGGGTTCAAGTTTGTATGGTCAGCAGGGTGAGAAGCTATGGAAAGATTTGACGGGAGGAGTGGTCTGAAATAGCCACAGGAATATTATGTAGGAACTCTTCCTTGTTGCTCTGACAAAGTCCCTGCCACAAGCAGCTTAAGGAAGGACAGGTTTACTTTGGCTCACAGCTGATGATACAGTCTGTTGAAGGGGGAAGGGAGTGAGTCTTGGCCGAAAGAGCGTGAGGCAGCTGGTCCGTGGTATACTCAGTGAGTGAGCAGACAGAGATGGTTGCTGACCCCCCACCCCGCCCCCTTTCTCCTTGTCATTCATGGAGCCAACCCACCCATGAGACGGCTCAGTTGATGAAAAGTTTGCTGTGAAAGCAGAGAGTAGGTTCAGATCCCCAGTACCTCACTATCTGTGTAAAAAAGTCAGGTATGGCCACTTACCTCTGTAAACCCAGCACTGAAGAAGTGGAGACAGGAGGCTCCCTGGAGTTTACTGTCCAGCCAGACTAGCTAAATAGGTGAGATCAAGATTCAGTGAGAACACCTTTCTGAAGAAGACAGAGAGCGAAGACACCAGCTATTGACCTTGATCCTCCTATGTGTAGGCACTTCACCTATGCCAGGTGTAGATTTATATACACCAACTTCATCCTCAGAAAACCTCAGGAAATATCATCAATCTCATCCTCACTTTATAAATGAAAATAACTGAAGCACAGAGATCGAATTGTTGAGGTGCAGGAGTCGCCACACAAACTACTCTGTGTCTCAGTTAAACAGGGCTGGGTATTAAACTCACACCCGAGACTGTTCGACCATAGCTTAGACTTGGGAGCTGAAAGCCATGACCACAAATGCTGTCTGGGGTCAGTTTATATAGGGAAAAAAACATAATGAGTTCATAAGCAGGTCCAGGGCCAGGGGTGCTGCTGAGAGTGGTTGGCCTTTTTCCAAGTTTCTTTGATAGTTTAGATATAACAGCTCAAGGTGACCGCTCTATCTTGCTTGGCTCTGATTGAAGGCTATGGTTGGGGAGTTTCCAAGAAGAAGGAGAGGAAGCCTCAGAACCTGACAGAGTATGTGGGCAGTTCGACACTGCTAGCTGGGTGAAGCTATTTTTCTGTGTTGATGACTGGCAGGCATGGATCAAAATGGTTACAGCTATGCTGAGGGCAGGGGGCAGTCCTTAACAAAAATTACAGTTGATAAAGGTTGGCTCAGTGTTCAACCCAATTCCTACAAATCTACTCTTGGTTGGTGATGGCTTTCGGCTGGTTCTCTCCATATGGGATCTCTTTCTCAAAAGACTCCAGCTGAGGTTTTTTCTTTCTTTCTTTCTTTTGTTTGTTTATTTGTTTGTTTACACTGAGGTTCCCGTGCTGCAAGAGGGAGGAGACAGACCTTGCAAGATCCAGTTTTACATCTGCCATATTCTGTTGGTCTAAATAACCACTAGGCCTGCTCAGATTCCAGAGGGCGATGGAAGCCCCTGTCTCTTCATAGGAAGAGTGAAAGAGCCACAGTGAAAAGTATATGTCCAAGCAAGAGGGGATTACAGAAGCAAACAGTCCTACAAATGGAAAAAAAAAAAAAAAAAAAAAAAAAAAAAAAAAAAAAACGGCAAGAAAGTTAAAGAAAGTTAACTATTTGACCCTGGTCATCCATCTACAACCTGACCCTGGCCCTGTGGTCTTTCTACTATCTAATGAGTCTAGCCAGTTGTGGTGGCACACACCTTCAATCCCAGTCCTGGGAACCAGAGGAGGCCAGATCTCTGTGAGTTCAAGGCCAGTCTGTTCTATATAGAGAGTTCCAGAACAGCCAAAGTTATGTAGAGAGTTTATGTCTTAAAGTAAGCAAGGAAGCAATGAGGGAAGGAAGCAATGAGGGAAGGAAGGAAGGAAGGAAGGAAGGAAGGAAGGAAGGAAGGAAGGAAGGAAGGAAGGAAGGAAGGAAAGGATAAGGGACATGATAGTCACAGTTCAAAGATGGAAACTATAGAAAAGCTAAAATTCTCAGAAAGAGGAAACGTAGGAGATCTGGCATGGTTGGTGAGGGTCTGCCAGCATGGAGTGGTAAGCAGCTCAGGACAGAAAAGCACTTGGGTTGGAACTAAGGGCTGGGCCAGCAAGAAAAGACCTGATCTAAAGTAGTCTGGTCGATCACCCTGAGGGTAAAACAAATCAGAAGCCGGTAGACAGCAGTCCCCTGTGATATGTTGAGTCAGGCAGGGCTAATTAAGCAGACAAGCTGTGTCCTAGTAATTTACCGAGATGTATGTCATTTCTAACCCTGGGGTTCTTCTGATTGGCTTAAGTGGACAGTACACCCTGATTGGTTGCCTGGGTATATAACAAAGCAGGAGCAGGAGCCTCCTGTGTGCCACTTAGGAACACCATTAAGTTCTATTCACAAACAAAGGCTCCGTGAAAACGAGGCCAGCTGAGGTAGAAATCTCTGTCCTGTTTAGAGTGTCCCTGTGCCCTTGCTTTTATATTCAGGGTTTTTTTCTTACCTGTTCATGGTGAGTTACTTGGTATCGTGTGTTTGAGGTAAAAGCATTAGCTCCGGACCATGTTGATTGAGGGAATGTTGTGTTCTTTTCAGTCAGCTGCCCTAGTGTGCAAATTTACTGCCTACAGACTTCCTCATCCAGACTGGGAAGCCTAGCTCCGGGTCCTTGGCGAGCTCTGACGTTCAGGCCTTGCTTAGTCTCTTTACTTCCACTGCCTTTGTT
The DNA here is from genome assembly GCF_947179515.1 of Apodemus sylvaticus. Classification (NCBI taxonomy): domain Eukaryota; kingdom Metazoa; phylum Chordata; class Mammalia; order Rodentia; family Muridae; genus Apodemus; species Apodemus sylvaticus. The sequence goes on along the minus strand of NC_067478.1, from coordinate 75,808,670 downwards.
CCAAATGTCAGAACTCATTTCCTTTATGTAACAGCGAACACAGTGCCATCTTTGACAGTCTGAACTTTGAACTTCCTGGCTCCTGACCGTGCCTCTTCAGCCAGCTCTCCTGTTTGCCAGCCCCCAATCACGCTCAGCATACTTGAACTTTATTTAAATGTCTCTAAAATTGTTCTAAATCATGCCATTATTGTAAATGTAGGTATCACTGCTTCCTGAATTTTATTTCTTATTGCCTTCAGGAAACAAATATAATTTTATCATAAATTTAATTGTCGATTATACCTATTTAAGTCCTAGCTAGAATTGTGGTTTTTAAAGCTTAATCAAAATGAAAGTGTCAAAACCCTGTTTTAAATAACTTAGAATGGATAAGAAAAATCAGGACTTTTTAAAAATGTCTGATTCCAAAGAAAAGGTCTTGATTTATAAACTTAGAAAAGCATGCAATTGCCAAAACATAAACTATAATCACTTCATTGCTTTAAAATATGGCATATCTTATTGAATAGAAAACAAAAATTTCAAAACAAAATTTAATTACTGTTAATTATAAATGAGGAATGTTCAAAATATTTCATAAGGAAAATAAGAATAATTGAAATAATTATGCGTAGCTTTCTAAGGAAGTCTTGTACCTTGTAGCCTAATTAATGACCTTTGAAAGGCATTTTGGTTTTATGTATAAAGAATCACAAAAATGTTTTGACTCTTTAGCCTAATTATTCTATTTCTGTCTGAGATGCTGGAAAGGTAGAAACTGTATATCAATTACATCAGTGTTTACTAGAGGAAGGCTCAATGGCTTGTTTCAAGGGGTGGAAAACATATTACCCTGAATATTTAGTGATTTCTTTGAAAATAAGCAATATTACAAGTGAGGTGTGTGTGTGTGTGTGTGTGTCTGTGTGTCTGTGTGTCTGTGTGTCTGTGTCTGTGTCTGTGTGTGGTGTGTCCAAGCACCAAGCACCAAGACACATGTGGAAGTCAGAAAACAATTTTTGAGAATGGTTTTCACCTTCTACCATGTGGGTTATGGGAAGTGAACTCGGGTTATTAGATTTGTTGGCAAGTGCTTTTTCCTGCTGAGTTATCTCATTAGCCCTAAATGTGTTTCTGATAAAATGTTGTTTTAGTGTTAAATGTGCTAGATCTCCATAAATTGCATCTTCTATGCATTGTACCAATAATCTAGGGATCTTCCTTGACATGTACTTTTAACTCCCAAATCATTCATTCCATTTCTCTAAAAATTCTATTTTTCTTCAGGTCCACCATTATCAACTTGTTTGAAATAAATAGCTTTTTCTGCTGGACTCTCTAGGTGCTCTGACTGGCCTTAGTCCCATGCTGGAATCTAGTCTCTGCATGTAGCTAAATGCAAATCAAATCACACACACACACACACACACACACACACACACACATACACACACATTGCTTCAAATGTCTACCACTTTACCTGACCCCAAATGCTACACAAAACTGTGGCTGGTTCTCTAATCTCACCTCTCATTGCCACACTTTACCGAGGCAGTTATCTACAGCTGAGACCCTTCTACCTAGGACACTGCCTACAGTTGATATTCTACTGCCTAGGGTGCTGTCTTCTGCCTCGGATGCCACCTACAGTTGATATTCTACTGCCTAGGGTGCTGTCCTCTGCTTCGGACACTGCCTACAGTTGATATTCTACTACATAGGGTGCTGTCTTCTGCCTCGGATGCTGCCTACAGTTGATATTCTACTGCCTAGGGTGCTGCCTTCTGCCTCGGATGCCGCCTACAGTTGATATTCTACTACCTAGGGTGCTGTCTTCTGCCTCAGATGCTGCCTACAGTTATAGTCTACGGCCTAGGGTGCTGTCTTCTGCCTAGGACACTGCCTATAGTTGATACTGTACTGCCTAGGGTGTTGTCTTCTGCCTAGGACACTGCCTATAGTTGACACTCCTCTGCCTGGTATGCTCTCTTCAAGAACATTACCTCATCTGCCTTCGACTCCATCATCTCAGGGAATCTTCATTGATTCCCTAGAGCAGGTCCCCTTGATACACTCTCTTGTGACCTCTTTACTTTTTTCTTATTTATGACTCACACATGCCTAAACATTCCAACCCCAGAAGAATTTAAATTCCATGAGAATAGGGACTTGACTTTTTCACTGTTCTTTACTGAGAGTTCAAACATGTATTGAATGAGTGAGTCAAACGCACCACTGTTGCTTAGCTAGTCTGTGTCACTGTGGGATTCTTTCTCCTGTTAGACTTCATTCTCCTGAGGAGGGGGCATCCTGCTTTGCCTACCCGTGGTACCTCAGTCAATACTGACACAGTAGGAGGCCATCTCCTGGTGTATATCTGGTAAATGTATCATAACTATGTAAAAACACAGAGAAAAGCCAACAGAGAAAAACTGTTAGAATTATAAAAATTTAACTTCTCTCAAAATGATAGTGTAATAAAAATTCACAATTAAACATAAAGAAATAGCTCATTTAATACATTGTGATTATAGATTACTTGTAACAAAAAAGCTAACTGTAGACTTAGTAGTTATAATTATTCTACTGTAAAAAATTAGATATTTCTATTTTCCTCTAGTGTATTCAAATGGCTGTGTCATTTTTACCTAGATGTAATCATAGATTAAATTCTATGTTTTGTTTCATGCTGTATTTATTCTCCTAGATTCTACATTGCCTATATAATTATAGTTAGCAGCTACATGGTATTCATTTACATCAGTATACTTGAGAGTGATTCTTACTTTAAGATGTATTTCCTGGAATAGAACTCAGAGTATATATGTATTCACAGAGAAATATAGATGAGTAACTTCACTTTCCACAATATGGTGATGGTTATGTCGTACTTGACACGGGACTGACTATGATTTTTTTTTTTTACAAGAGAATTCAAGTTGTGTCATGCCTATAAGGGGAAAAGAATCCCTGTATATAGGTTTATACAGGGCATCCTAAGTCATGTAGCTTCTGAAGTAAGATGGATATGCTAGGAGTGCTGGGTGTGGGGAAACCAACAATTAGAGATGGCTCTGAGAAAATGCAATTTATAGACTTATGAGGGACATTTTAAATGAAATGCCAATATTGATAGAAGCAGATCCTGAGGTCCCTTTATTCTGTTAGTACCAGCGATGACAATAGAGTCAAGAGTGACTGACCAGGTAACAGGAAGTGACAATAGCAAAAAGAGAGGCACCAGTGCAAATCTGTAGGCTGTAAGCTGAATATTAATGATACTGCTGCCTAATGCTTTTCAAAATGCAAGTCTGGGCAGGATGACCCCTGGCTTCTCTAATACTTTTTATAAAACAGCAGTATCGTAGCCTGAAGCAGGCATGAGTTACAGCCCTCGTGGTTCATTGGTTTTAACTCCAAAGTGGCCACTTGGCCATCACCTCACTTGCCATCTTCTTAGCAATTTAAAAACCCAACACTAAAACCAGGCAGAGTATTTCAAGTCTAGGATCACAGCACTTAGAAACTGAAGCAAAAGGGTTGCTGTGAGTTCAAAGCTCCATACCAAGACCTCATCCCATATAAAACACAACACACACCTGAAACGCCCTGACACTTATGCTTTCCAGAGGACCTTGGACAAAGGGTTACAGTTGCCAGAACTTGAAATAATTCCCCAAACACTACAAATCCCCAAATGTGGAAACCAACAAGCCAGACATTTCCACCAGTACTAAACCATCTGCTTACAAGGTTGCCTGTGCTTCATCCAGGGCCATCTCCCTTTAGATTAAGCACCTATTACTTTCAAATACTTCTATAGTCTTCTTGAGAAACAATTTACCTTGGGAAGGAATTAGTTAAGGACTTAAAACAACTTTTTCTTCGGAAAGACAGCTAAGTAAGGAAAAGCAAGCGGGAAAGTAGCCATGTTAGGGTGTCAGGTCTGGTGTCTCAAAAGTATAGCCAGGTGCAGACATTTGCTTTCTGGGTGGTACTTTTATCCATCCCCAAGTCGACTGTCCTCTACATCCTGATGGTTAACACTGTTCTCATTCACGGCCTTTGTGTTAAGCAAATTTCATCATCTAAAGCTGGGGATTACGTTAACAATCCACACATTAGCTTTAGTCGCTGACCACTAACCGGATGAGTACGGGTCCCATCTGTTATGTTCCCCACAGCCTACACGGGACCTCAATAAACATTTAGTTGATTAATGTTGCCCAATAAACATTTAATGTATTAATGAATAAGCGAATGAGTAATCAGAACCAGAATATTCCAGTTTCTACATGTCATTAGGACATCTATCATTTAGTTGCTTTATTAGACCAAGTCTTAACACATTGCTCAACCAGGTTTCTTGTCATTGACTCTGTGATTATTTTAACAACCAGAAGAAACCCTTTAGATTGCCATGATAGACAGAAGACTACACCATATACAGAAGAATGTATGCAAATATGTACTCTGTGATCAAAAAAGGTTCTAACTATGACAACTTTTCCTCAGGTTATTAGCCTAGGCTGCTTCTCTAGTATGCAAAGTTCAGCTCATTACTTGAGTCTGCTCAATGGCTTTGAGTAGTGCATTGATATTTTTGATTTTTGTTTTGTTTTGTTTTTTGCAGCAAACTTCAAAAGACAAAGAGGGATATCAGATGGCTTCAAGGAGCAACTGGTGAATGGTTTGAAGAAATTCAAAGAAAGAAGTTTTGCAATGAAACAGATGTTAACCAGATGTTAAAACCACCCCTTACATACAGGCTACAGAAGGGGATGGCAAAAAATGGTGAGCACGAAAATAAATTTTGCTTTAAATTACCTTTGCTTTGCTTTGTGGTATAGCATCATAGACAATGAGCCCAAGCATCTGTGATTTAACCAATTTTTGGCTAAGCACTGTTATAAGGGTCTAAAGTTTCATATGATAGCATTTACTAGAGAGATGCCTGATTCGGCTCTCTGTGATTATTGTCAAATTATTTCTTGATAAACTTCGATAATGGTTACCTCTGAGGATTCAATAAAATTATGTATGTTAAGAATTAGCCTAAGGGCCAAGGAGATGGCTTAGCAGGTGAAACATTCACTGCATTAGTGTAAAGATCCAAATGCAAACCCCAGAACCTACATATATCTGGGCACAGTAAACCATGCCTATAATCTCAGCAATCCTGTGGGAAGATAAGGAACAGAGGCCTAGAATCCTCAGAACCTCTAAACTGGCTACCCTGCCACACAGCATAGCAGTAAAATACTGAGAGAAGATAGAAGGTTGAAGACTGTTCAATTAAGGTTCCCCATGACCTCCACAACCGTCATACATATCAACACACGAAAAACTTCAAATAAAAAGAATTAATATTGTGAATTAATATTAGATTGTGATGGCTTTTGGCTTTAATCCCAGCACTCAAGAGGCTGAGGCAAGAGGAGTATCACAAGTTTCAGTCCAGTCTGAGCTACAGAATAAGACCTTGTCCCCACCCCTCCCCCTCCCTCTGCTCCACCCCTGGCAAAAAAGAAAAAAGAAAAAAATGAAAAGAAAGGAAAGGTGGAGAATTAACCAGGAGTGTTAATTAACAGGTAAGTTAACCACTTACCTCAATGGGAGGATGAGGAAGAGGCAGAAGAAGAGACAGCTGGGTGTTTCATAGCAGACAGAAGAAAGCTGGTGGAGAAGCTAATGCCACCCTGGAGTCTTGGTGGAGTCTCCACAGTGGGCTGTTGTTAGGGCTGTTGTTAGTTACTGAGAACCTGCGTAGTTAGTTAGTGAGAGCCTGCTGTGGTTAGTTAGTGAGAGCCTGCTGTGGTTAGTTAGTGGGAGCCTGCTGTGGTTAGTTAGTGAGAGCCTGCTGTGGTTAGTTAGTGAGAGCCTGCTGTGGTTAGTTAGTGGGAGCCTGCTGTGGTTAGTTAGTGGGAGCCTGCTGTGGTTAGTTAGTGAGAGCCTGCTGTGGTTAGTTAGTGGGAGCCTGCTGTGGTTAGTTAGTGAGAGCCTGCTGTGGTTAGTTAGTGGGAGCCTGCTGTGGTTAGTTAGTGAGAGCCTGCTGTGGTTAGTTAGTGAGAGCCTGCTGTGGTTAGTTAGTGGGAGCCTGCTGTGGTTAGTTAGTGGGAGCCTGCTGTGGTTAGTTAGTGGGAGCCTGCTGTGGTTAGTTAGTGGGAGCCTGCTGTGGTTAGTTAGTGAGAGCCTGCTGTGGTTAGTTAGTGGGAGCCTGCTGTGGTTAGTTAGTGAGAGCCTGCTGTGGTTAGTTAGTGGGAGCCTGCTGTGGTTAGTTAGTGAGAGCCTGCTGTGGTTAGTTAGTGAGAGCCTGCTGTGGTTAGTTAGTGGGAGCCTGCTGTGGTTAGTTAGTGAGAGCCTGCTGTGGTTAGTTAGTGAGAGCCTGCTGTGGTTAGTTAGTGAGAGCCTGCTGTGGTTAGTTAGTGGGAGCCTGCTGTGGTTAGTTAGTGAGAGCCTGCTGTGGTTAGTTAGTGGGAGCCTGCTGTGGTTAGTTAGTGAGAGCCTGCTGTGGTTAGTTAGTGGGAGCCTGCTGTGGTTAGTTAGTGAGAGCCTGCTGTGGTTAGTTAGTGGGAGCCTGCTGTGGTTAGTTAGTGAGAGCCTGCTGTAGTTACTGAGTGCACACTTGGCTGTGGCTGCCAGCCTGACACGTAACTTCACCCAGTCTGAATGAGGGTCGTGAAACCTGTTTCCACAGGATAACTGTGGGTGTGGCAAACGTTCAGAAACAGTAAACTCTAACCTAACCTCTGTTAGAGAACTAGTCCTATGGACCACTTCTGCATTTGTTGACTTTAGTAACACCCTGAAATGGGCAACCGTATTTCTGAATGTATAGGTGAATGTTAAAATCTCCAACTCTCATAACAAACCAATCAATCTAAAAGGACAAATCAGATTTTAGTTGTGTGTGGGTGTGTATGCGTGATAGTGTTCTGCCACTAATCCCAACTAAAACCCAAAACTCACGGTTTTAGATTGGGCATGTGTTTGCTATGGTGGCTTTGCCTTATCATGATCTGCAATGTTTATAAAGTCAGTATTCACAAAAGCTTTATGGTATTATGGCCTTTGGATATGTTGATAGGCATTCAATTTAAAATTGCAAGCTCATATATAAGCTGTATGTTATATAGCATTATATAAACATTATATCATACATAATGCATATACATATAAGACAAGTAGATATATACATATTCATACATTAATATGTATATATTAAATACATATAATATATCACACCAGAATAGATTTTGGGGGAAAAAATAAGAAGCACTCTAAACAGTTTTATTTCCCTTTTATTTATTTTTTGGGGGGGGGGGAAGTTACATAAAAACTCTCCATGGGCTGGGCAGTGGTGGCATACGCCTTTAATCCCAGCACTTGGGAGGCAGCAGCAGGCAGATTTCTAAGTTGGAAGCCAGCCTTGTCTACAGAGTGAGTTCCAGGACAGCCAGGGCTACACAGAGAAACCCTGTCTAGAAAAACAAAACAAAACAAAAACAAACAAACAAACAAAAGAATAAAAAGAAAGAAAACTCTCCATGGTTTCAAAGAACTGAAATTTTCTAAAACATATTTGGATCAGCAAGCTATGAAATGAATGTGTCCCTGACTTACTAACTTGGATGTTGGAGACCATGTAGAAGATGTAATGAGAAAGGCCCGCAAAGCTGGCATCATGTAACATGTAAGGAAGCCTATGGACTGTGGCCCGTGACACAGACTGAAACTTTTCTCAGCCCCACAGGACCATTGGAGCACAGGGCCCTGAGAAGCACCTCTGGCTTTCCTTGCATTTTTGATGTGATATGGGGGTGTTAACTACTTATAGTCTTCAGAAGGAGAGGGAGACAAAAACCACACTTCCTTCTTTCACAAAGATTTATTTCAGAAAGCCAGGCATAGCAGCAGATGCCTATAACCCTAGTACTGAGGCAGGAGGACTGCAAGTTTGAAATCAACCTGATCCCCTCCCCCACCCCTGCCAGACTGGGCTTTATAATAATAAATTGTCTCAAATTTAAAATGACCAAAAAGTACATTTGAATTTTTTTTTAAAAAAATGGTCTCATTCATGTAGCATACTCTGCCTAAAATTTAATGTGGACCCTGAGCTTTCCACCTGCCTGCCTCCACCACCCAAGTGCCAGGGTTGTAGGCAGGTGCCATTTTATCAGAGATGGAGACGAAAGCCAGGTCTGTGCGTGTAAGGTAAGCGTGCCCCGACCTTCCAGTCCCTGTCTGCAGGTCTGCAAGGTTTTAGCAACGCTTTATTTATTTATTTATTTATTTATTTATTTTTATTTATTTTTTTAAGATCCCATGGAATTACAAACATCAAGATCTAAGAGCCTGATAAACCAAAAACCCTCTTTTTCTTCCCGAATGAGTTTTCGCTCATCCTTTGCTTCACTCTTCTCATTCAGAAGATCTGGGAAGGAGTCTCTAAAACTTCAGTCTCAGAGACCAAACGGGTGAGTTTAACTCAGGTCTTGTGACTGTTTCCTAAGTTATCTAGTCCTGAGGCAAATAGCCTGTTTGGTGTTCAGAATGTTCGACGTTTGTTCTTAGAATTGAAGTCTGGGTAGTCCCGAAGTAAACGGTATCTCACTCACTTCAGGACATTTCTTAGAGACTGAAACTTGGGCTCTCCTGAAAGCCAACTTTTTAAACCACAGTTAACACCCCTGGTGGTGAACCTGGAGAATCATGGGTTAAATGTTGGGAAAGAGTTATTGACAGTTGTTCTGCTGAGCCTGGAGCACAGTCTGTGCCTTGGCTAGGAAGATAAATTTAAATCACTGCTTTTCAGTGATTACGTGGTGGTTTTTTCCATAAGTAAACCTGGTATAGAAAGATTGGAAGAAAATAAGTGTCAGGTGGGTAAACGAAGAGAGAAAAAGCAACTCCCAAACAGAAACTTAATTTGAATTTCAGAAATGCTAACGCCACTGTTGTTGAGTGGTTGCCCAGAATTTCCATCTAAGGAGAGGGAGGGGCCACAGGCAGGCACCGGTGCGTGCGGACATTCAGGTTGAAGGCGGCAGAGAACAGTCCCCTCGACTCCGGAGTGTCATTGTGCTGCTTTGTGACAAATGAGCGAGCTGAGCTGACTCCTGAGTATTTTCCGCGTGTCTTTCTGGTTGCAAGCTTCCCACCCTCTTAAGGTGTTGGCTTGGCACGTGATGTGTTCCCTCACTGGCGAACTATTAAGACTGAGTTGCGGCGCTAAATCAAAGGTGTTGGAGGTCACTGTCCCTGAAAAACAAGTCGCAGCAAGCAGCTGCTGGGGCGTGTGATGAGGCTCTCACCTCGCCGGGCTCCACTGCACCGGAGCCCAGGGACGGTTTACTTCGGCTTTCTCCTGAAGGAAAGAGCTGAGCGAAATGTAGACCAGTGGACTGAACGTGCCAGAACCTTTGGCCAGGAACACTCTTCATCGGTGAGTTGCTTTTTAAAAAGCAAAACACATTTGGGGCAATAGTAATTCTGTTGTTTGGAAGATTTAAAACTGAAAACTATTTCGTGGTTGCTAGAAAAGCATTTTATTTTTCAAGGAGAAAAGTTGATTCCCAGCGTATGGGAGATCAAGGATTTCACCGTATTGTATCTTAGGGACTGTATTTTTTTTTAAAGGAACAGTTTCATAGAGCAGAGGAAATGGCTTAGGAATCGGGAGAAGTGGAAGAAGCATGTTTACTCCACAGGCAGTTTTAAGGGGTTTGTTTTTTCCAAGCTCACGTTACAGATTACTGCAAGAGCTGATCAGCAACTATAAAAGATCTAAAGATCTAGGATCTCCATTCTTGGTATGTGTTTTGGCCAGAGGGCAAACAGAAAACTTGCAAACTCTGTTCAGCAGATGTCCTTCTCAGATACCAAACTGACTCCTAACCCTGACTAAGAGACAGAACACAGCCTGGAGATATGCAACCAATGCCATTACTTCAGTGCTTCCGGGATGTCACCAGCTTTAAATACATCTTCCTTTCTTTAAAAAGAAATTCATTTTTTTTAAATTACTGTGTATATAAGAAAGAGAGAAAGACAGAGACAGCATGTGTGCACACGGCATGCATGTGGTGGCGGTCAGTGCACAACTTCCGGGAACTGGTTCTGTCCTAGCGTGTGGGATGCGGATCAAACTCTGTCAGCAGCCTTGAAAACAGGAACCTTTACCCAAAAAGCCATCTTAACAATCCCAAGTACATCTCACTTTCAAACTTTATTTTAAATGGGAATATTTAATATTTATCTTAACAAGATCACAAATAGTATTTACTTGCCTTTTTTTAAGAGAAGGATATATACTATAGTGTAGGCTGCCCTAGAACACTAGAACTCAGGTAGGCCAGGTGAGCTTCTCCTGCTCAAAATATAACAAAGGTTATACACTATTGTTTATTCCCAAGGTCTCACAGGATCATGCAAAAAGCATGATCATTTCTAAATTTGAAATTGACCTCAGTGTTTGGATAGAAATCCAAATGTGAGGGAACAAACATTTTTTTATGTTGGGGTTGGGAGATGTCGTACCAAGACTGCTAACATATATTTATGGCCTCGCTAATCCCATGAAGCCTTTGACTTTAACAGTTCTGATCTTTAAAATACAAAAAGCAGCCTTTAAAATGTGTTCTAACACAGAAGCTGTTCCTTGTCTAAGCTCGGAGCGGGGCAGGGGAACCAGTTACCCAGCACAGAACCTCCAGGTTTCTACTCTCTCCAGCCATCAAGGGCTTGCAAGGGCTTGATTGTCCTGCTTGGTGTCCTGGAGAGTAAGTCAGCAAAGCAATTAAACTTTTCCCCCAACTTTAATGAACCATTTTAATTCCTTCTGGTATAATTTATGCTACAATGTTAATTTTTTAAATCAGTGTACTTTTCAGTTTATTTTTGTCTTTTTCCTTTATCAAATCTTGTTTGTGGTTATTATAACAGATATTTGAATACCAAGCATAAAAGCCAACATTGAAGTTATTAATATAGCCATACACTAAGCCTGAGTAATATGGAAGCATTCATGTCTCTAGCAGATAGTCCAAAATAGAGTATCTTTTTCTCTCTTTCTTTCTTTCTTTTTTTTTTTTGTTTTTTGTTTTTTGTTTTTTGAGACAGGGGTTCTCTGTGTAGCCCTGACTGTCCTGGAACCAAGGCTGGCCTCGAAATCAGAAATCCTCCTGCCTCTGCCTCCTAAATGCTGGGATTAAAGGCATGTGCCACCACTGCCCGGCTAGAATAGGGTATCTTGATTTGACTTTCCAGAGCAGGATTCAGAGGAAAAGTAACCAGGTCAGAAAAAGGCAAAAGCAAAACACAGAACTTTATATGGAAAAGATGAAACCCTTGATAAGTAAATTCTCCTCTGTTTTCTCCTTCTTTTCCTCCTCTTCTTCCTCTTCCTCCTCCTCTTGCTCCTCCTTCTTCCTCTTCTCAGTTTGTTTTATGAGACATGGTCTCTCTACATAGTTCTGAATGTCCTAAAATTTGCTATGTAGACCAGACTAGCTTCAAAATCATCTGCCTCTCAGATGCTGAGATTGAATGTGTATGCCAGCACTCCAGGAGTATTTTCTTCCTTTAAGCGTTGGGTATTTGTTTTGTTTTGTTCTGATTTTGAGACAAGGTCTTTTTGCAGTGGCCGGGTCAGTCTCAGATTCACTCTTTAGCCCAAACTGACCTTGAACTCCCAATCCTAGGATCAGCCTCCTGATTCTACAATTATAAATGTATCCCACCATGCTCAGCTCTGTGCCTGGGCTTTACCTCAGAAAAGACACTGGATCGAAAGACTCAGTGAAACAGTATTCGGCAAAACCAGAACGGGGAAGTGGGAAGGGGTGGGAGGGAGGACAGGGGAAGAGAAGGGGGCTTACGGGACTTTCGGGGAGTTGGTGGGGCTAGAAAAGGGGAAATCATTTGAAATGTAAATAAATTATATCGAATAAAAAAGTGAAACTTAAAAAGCAAAATAAAAAAAAAAAAGAAAAGACACTGGAGCATAGACAACTTTTCTCAGGAAATAAAATTGGGAGGGAAGATTCATAATTTGGCAAGATATCCTTGTTTCCTTTAAGGTCCAACCAATAAAATTAGGATAGTCTCCCTCTCTACCCAGTTAATTCTCAACCCTGGTCCAAAGCTATAGTAGGATGTGATGAGAAGCCTCAAAAGAGAGACATCTAGACTCATATAACTCTTAGCAAAGTATATCATGGCTGCCTGAGTTTGCTATGATTCCTTAGCGATATCTGTTTCTTCCTACGTGTAGCATATGAGTTAAACGTGGTATCTATGTACAAGAAAAATAAGGTAGCTACAGGATTTTGTACCATCTGTGGTTTCTAGTAGCCAGGAGGGATCTTAGAATGTGTCCCCTGCACAAGAATAAGATAAACTACCATATATGGGGTGGTGGTGGTATATATTGTCTTCTCTTGTTTTGCTTTGTTGAGAAAGAGTTGCACATTGTAGTCCAAGCTGGCCTGAAACTCTATGTAGCCCAGGCTGACCTAGAATTCATTGCAATCTTTTTTGTTTGTTGGTTGGTTTTTGTTTTTTGTTTTCGAGACAGGGTTTCTCTGTGTAGCCCTGGCTGTCCTGGAACTCACTCTGTAGACCAGGCTGGCCTGGAACTCAGAAATCCGCCTGCCTCTGCCTCCCAAGTGCTGGGATTACAGGTGTGCGCCATCTCTGCCCGGCTCATTGCAATCTTCTCACCTGAGCCTCCTGAGTGTTGAGGTTCCAGACATGAGCAAGCAGGCCTGGCAGGATGTGGAATCTTGAAGTTTTGGTTTCTTCCTTCCTTCCTTCCTTCCTTCCTTTCTTTCTTTCTTTCTTTCTTTCTTTCTTCCTTTCCTTTTTTTTTTTTTTTTTTTGGATTTGTTTTTTTTTTTTTTTCAAGACAGGGTCTCTGTGTAGCTCTGGCTGTCCTGGAACTCACTCTGTAGACGAGGCTGGCCTTGAACTCAGAAATCTGCCTGTCTCTGCCTCCTAGAGTGCTAGGATTACAGGCGTGTGCCACCACCGCTCGGCTGGTTTATTACTTTCAATGGACCTAAAAATCCATGGGAACTCAGTGCTCCCATATGTAATAAAAAGTCAAAAAGGTTTCCGTTTCTGCCTCAGCCATGTCCTCTTCCTCCAAAACTCACCGTGCCCCAGCATAGTCTCCCTTTATGACCTTCATGTTACTTGAAAAAAATTTAACTGACCCAAACCCCAGGAAGAAAGAAACACATTTATGCTTACTTTTTAGTCATTGCTATTCATTACACTCAAGACGGTCTAACCTAACGCATGCAGCTCTCACCAACACTTTCCAGAGGGTGGCATTTCCCAGGTCATGTTATAAGGCAGCTGGTGTATATGGTCTGTGGTGCTCAGCCCTCACCACAAAGTTTCAGTACCTCTGCTGTCCCACGGGCTCCCTCCGTACAGTTTAGTAAGTGTTTGTGGTATACACCCTGGGCACTCTGGCCTTTGGGATAGCATCCTTAGCTATTCCTTTCTTGGTCCAGATTCCCAGTCCCAGAAATGACTCCCTCCTTGCCACAATGAGGCAATGTGTTCCAGCATGCCCCACCAGGAAGTCACGCCCTCAGGGAGCCACCAACCCTCTGTCCACCCACCATCTGAAAGCCACAGCCATATGCTCCTCCTGGTTTTTGGCAATTCCAGAAATGTAGGTTTTTTTTTTTCATTGCTCTTTTCCTGTGGTAATCCCCAAATGAAAACACAAGGGAACAAGTTTTCAAAGCTCATGAAAAATATGTACAGTTAAAGCCTCCTTTCCTTAGAGAACTCCCATAGTGTAGGGCATACTGGTGACTATTTCCCGAATGGTTCCACATGGGCTGATAACTGTAACTTCTGGATGAGAACTGAAGCCCACCCTTCTTGTCCTTAAGGATGATCTAATTCCCTTCAGATGCGAGGAGCTTTGGTGGATCCACCTAACCACTTCTCAGACATGCCCAAATCTGCCTGGTCCATAGGGCGTACACGGCTTGGGCTGTTCAACTGCAAACTCTTACATAAGCAGAAAGGTCAACTACTATTTTGGAAAGTTAAAAGGCACATCTTATTTTCCCTGAATTTATATTCCTTGTGCCTTGCCCTCCGTCTTCCCTTCTTTCCCCTCCCCATTTTCTAGTTGAAAAGTTTGAGCTGGAACAGAAGACTCTAAGACCATTAGCCAGAGAATTCAGAGTAAAGATATCTCCTTCTTAGGTGGTAGGTGTGGTGCAGACATCTGGGAGAAGAGTCTGAGTTTCATCCTGGGTAGCGAGTGGCTTCCAGTTAATCTGATTATCTTTATGAAGTCTGAGTCGCATGAACAGTTTTACATGACGAGATGGTCAGATCCTGGCTTTGGTCTATCCTTTAAGCAGCACAGGCTGGGAAAGAGGGAACTTTATTTTTATTTCTCCAGGATAATTGGGAAGCCCTGCAGCTTCTACAGACAAAGCTAATGACTGTAGCAATTCCCAACATGGCTGAGAACAGCCAAGGCAATAAAACAGCTTTACTTTTGTGTTCTGTCAATCTTGTATCAAAGTCCCACCCAGGATCAGACAGCGTATTTAGGGAAAGTGTGGACTTATAGCCAGTCTCTTCCAGGAGGACTCTGTAATTTGATTGGCTCACGCAGTGGGTAGTCCACCTCAGAACTGTTCAGTTTTGTTTTGTTCCTTCATTTTTGTTGCTGTTTATTTTGGTTTTTGCTTGTTTGTTTATTTTGTTTTTCTAGACAGGGTTTCTGTATGTAGCTATGTAGCCCTGCCTATCCTGAAACTCACTCTGTAGACCAGGATGGCTTCAAACTCAGAGATCTACCTGAGTTTTTGTTGTTGTTGTTGTTGTTGTTTTTTGGGGGTTTTTTTTGTTTTGTTTTTTGCCTCCTGAGTGCTAAGATTAAAGGCATGCACCACTGAATCTGTTCTTTATTTTGTCAATTCCAGCAAATAACAGTCAAGGGTTTTAAGGAAGTTGTATCCCTTTGAATTCACCCAGGGATCTCATGTAGCTAGCTGTAACCTAGGTAACAGCAGCTACACTGATGACAGATGTATCACGTGGTGAGCATCTGATGACCAAGGATCTTCCCTCCAGGGGAACAAATAGAAAAAGATCTTAACATAAGCTAGAGGATCCAGGAGGCTTCCTGGAGGAGGAGGACCAAGTTAGGTGACTAAAAGACTAGAGTCTATACCAAGCAAGTATGTGGTAGCCAGAGAACGCAGAAATCCATCTAGGTCACTGAGACTTGGTGAGTTGGCTTTTAAGTTGACTTCATCTGCTCTTCACTTTAGAAAAATGAACCAACTCAGTGGTTTCTCAGCCCAGGGCACCCCAGAGGACATTCTGCTTTAAAACCTTTCCAGTTTTCACAACTGAAGTGAGGGTACAGGTTAGGAGTGCTAAGGAACATTTTACAGTGACTAAGACAGGAGAACATAGGAAAAGGAGTTTCAGCAGTGCCTAGGCAGAAGGTCTTTGTTCCAACCTATAGAAGAAAGAGAGGGGAGGGAGGGGGAAGAGAGGAGGAAGAGAGGAGGGGGAGGTGAAGAGGGAGAGGAAGAAGAAGAGGGGGAGGGGGAGAGAGAAATATTAGAGTCAGCATGGTGGTGCATGCCTGTAATCGCCTTCCAGTCTAGCCTCAGCTACATAGTGAATGTCTTGGGGATTCCACTGCTGTGAAGCCACCATGACCAAGCCAACTCTTATAAGGACAACATTTAATTGGGGCTGCTTATAGGTTCAGAGGTTCAGTCCATTATCATCAAGGCTGGAACATGGCAGCATTCACGCAGTCATGGTACAGGAAGAGTTGAGAGTTCTACATCTTCATCTGAAAGCTGCTAGCAGAATACTGGCTTCCAGGAAGCTAAGATGAGGGTCTCAAAGCCCACGCTCACAGTGACACACCTACTCCAACAAGGCTACACCTCCTAATATTGCCACACCCCGGGTCAAGCATATACAAACCATCACATTCTACTCCCTGGTTCCCATAAGCTTGTTCAAAC